>NW_026047617.1:1850957-2150957 GCF_023864345.2 Schistocerca serialis cubense
GTATGTACTCAGGCTATATAGTGTTTTAATGAATGTTCGTTCAAGTTCATATAAGAATGTAGCATTTTATTTCCAAAGTGCCCCAAATCTCTGTTTTCTCACAGCAGGGTGATCGCACTACAAGGCTGCAATTTTTATTTGCCCATCAAGTGGGCTTTTGGTGGAAATGACACACCACCAGCAGCATGTTGTCTACGAGAGGGGGGGTGGAATGAGGGGGCGAGCACGAGAGGACAAGTTGTTCTTCTATTGGTGTGTACTCAGGCTTTATATTGTTTTAAAGAATGTTCGTTCAAGTTCATATAAGAATGTAGCATTTTTTTTCCAAAGTGTAGTAAATCTTTGTTTTCTCACAGCAGGGTGATCGCACTACAAGGCTGCAATTTTCATTTGCCCATCAAGTGGGCTTTTGGTGGATTTGACACACCACCACCAGAATATTGTCCACGAGAGGGGGGGTGGAATGAGGGGGCGAGCACGAGAGGACAAGTTGTTCTACTATTGGTATGTACTCAGGCTTTATAGTGTTTTAAAGAATGTTCGTTCAAGTTCATGTAAGAATGTAGCATTTTATTTCCAAAGTGTAGTAAATCTTTGTTTTCTCACAGCACGGTGATCGCACTACAAGGCTGCAATTTTTATTTGCCCATCTAGTGGGCTTTTGGTGGAAATGACACACCACCAGCAGCATGTTGTCCACAAGAGGGGGGGTGGGATGAGGGGGCGAGCACAAGAGGACAGGTAGTTCTTCTATAGGTATGTACTCAGGCTTTATAGTGTTATAAAGAATGTTCGTTCATGTTTATATAAGAATGTAGCATTTTATTTCCAAAGTGTTGTAAATCATTGTTTTCTCACAGCAGGGTGATCGCACTACAAGGCTGCAATTTCTATTTGCCCATCAAGTGGGCTTTTGGTGGAAATGACACACCACCAGCAGCATGTTGTCCATGAGAGGGGGGGTGGGATGAGGGGGCGAGCACGAGAGGACAAGTTGTTCTTCTATTGGTATGTACTCAGGCTTTATAGTGTTTTAAAGAATGTTCGTTCAAGTTCATATAAGAATGTAGCATTTTATTTCAAAAGTGCAATAAATCTTTGTTTTCTCACAGCAGGGTGATCGCACTACAAGGCTGCAATTTTTATTTGCCCATCAAGTGGGCTTTTGGTGGAAATGACACACCACCAGCAGCATGTTGTCTACAAGAGGGGGGGGGGCGGGGGAATGGAAGGGGGCGAGTGGAACTGAACAAGTTGTTATTCTATTGGTATGTACTCAGGCTTTATAGTGTTTTAAAGAAAGTTAGTTCAAGTTCATATAAGAATGTAGCATTTTATTTCAAAAGTGCATTAAATCTTTGTTTTCTCACAGCAGGGTGATCGCACTACAAGGCTGCAATTTTTATTTGCCCATCTAGTGGGCTTTTGGTGGAAATGACACACCACCAGCAGCATGTAGTCCACAAGAGGGGGAGTGGGATGAGGGGGCGAGCACGAGAGGACAGGTAGTTCTTCTATAGGTATGTACTCAGGCTTTATAGTGTTTTAAAGAATGTTCGTTCAAGTTCATATAAGAATGTAGCATTTTATTTCCAAAGTGTAGTAAATCTTTGTTTTCTCACAACAGGGTGATCGCACTGCAAGGCTGCAATTTTTATTTTCCCATCAAGTGGGCTTTTGGGGAAATGACACACCAGCAGCAGCATGTTGTCCATGAGACGGGGTGGGGGGGGGGGGGGGGGAGGGGGCGGAAGAGGACAAGTTGTTCCTCTATTGGTATGTACTAGGCTTCATAGTGTTTTATACAATGTTCGTTCAAATTCATATAATAACGTAGCATTTTATTTCCAAAGTGTGGTTAATCATTGTTTTCTCACAGCAGGGTGATCCCACTACAAGGCTGCAATTTTTATTTGCCCATCAAGTGGGCTTTTGGTGTAAATGACACACCACCAGCAGCATGTTGTCGACGAGAGGGGGGGTGGGATGGGGGGGCGAGCACAAGAGGACAAGTTGTTCTTCTATATGTATGTACTCAGGCTTTATAGTGTTTTAAAGAATGTACGTTCAAGTTCATATAAGAATGTAGCATTTTATTTCCAAAGCGTAGTAAATCTTTGTTTTCTCACAGCAGGGTGATCGCACTACAAGGCTGCAATTTACATTTGCCCATCAAGTGGGCTTTTGGTGGAAATGACACACCACCAGCAGAATGTTGTCCACGAGAGGGGGGGTGGGATGAGGGGGCGAGCACGAGAGGACAAGTTGTTCTTCTATTGGTATTTACTCAGGCTTTATAGTGTTTTAAAGAATGTACGTTCAAGTTCATATAAGAATGTAGCATTTTATTTCCAAAGTGTAGTAAATCTTTGTTTTCTCACAGCAGGGTGATCGCACTACAAGGCTGCAATTTTTATTTCCCCATCAAGTGGGCTTTTGGTGGAAATGACACACCCCAGCAGCATGTTGTTTATGAGAGGGGGGGGTGTGATGGGGGGGCGAGCGGAAGAGGACAAGTTGTTGTTCTATTGGTATGTACTCAGACTTTACAGTGTTTTAAAGAATGTTCGTTCAAGTTCATATAAGAATGTAGCATTTTATTTCCAAAGTGTAGTAAATCGTTGTTTTCTCACAGCAGGGTGATTGCACTACAAGGCTGTAATTTTTATTTGCCCATCAAGTGAGCTTTTGGTGGAAATGACACACCACCAGCAGCATGTTGTTCACGAGAGGGGGGGTGGGATGAGGGGGCGAGCACGAGAGGACAAGTTGTTCTTCTATTGGTATGTACTCAGGCTATATAGTGTTTTAATGAATGTTCGTTCAAGTTCATATAAGAATGTAGCATTTTATTTCCAAAGTGCCCCAAATCTCTGTTTTCTCACAGCAGGGTGATCGCACTACAAGGCTGCAATTTTTATTTGCCCATCAAGTGGGCTTTTGGTGGAAATGACACACCACCAGCAGCATGTTGTCTACGAGAGGGGGGGTGGAATGAGGGGGCGAGCACGAGAGGACAAGTTGTTCTTCTATTCGTATGTACTCAGGCTTTATATTGTTTTAAAGAATGTTCGTTCAAGTTCATATAAGAATGTAGCATTTTTTTTCCAAAGTGTAGTAAATCTTTGTTTTCTCACAGCAGGGTGATCGCACTACAAGGCTGCAATTTTCATTTGCCCATCAAGTGGGCTTTTGGTGGAAATGACACACCACCACCAGAATATTGTCCACGAGAGGGGGGGTGGAATGAGGGGGCGAGCACGAGAGGACAAGTTGTTCTACTATTGGTATGTACTCAGGCTTTATAGTGTTTTAAAGAATGTTCGTTCAAGTTCATGTAAGAATGTAGCATTTTATTTCCAAAGTGTAGTAAATCTTTGTTTTCTCACAGCACGGTGATCGCACTACAAGGCTGCAATTTTTATTTGCCCATCTAGTGGGCTTTTGGTGGAAATGACACACCACCAGCAGCATGTTGTCCACAAGAGGGGGGGTGGGATGAGGGGGCGAGCACGAGAGGACAGGTAGTTCTTCTATAGGTATGTACTCAGGCTTTATAGTGTTATAAAGAATGTTCGTTCAAGTTTATATAAGAATGTAGCATTTTATTTCCAAAGTGTTGTAAATCATTGTTTTCTCACAGCAGGGTGATCGCACTACAAGGCTGCAATTTCTATTTGCCCATCAAGTGGGCTTTTGGTGGAAATGACACACCACCAGCAGCATGTTGTCCATGAGAGGGGGGGTGGGATGAGGGGGGCGAGCACGAGAGGACAAGTTGTTCTTCTATTGGTATGTACTCAGGCTTTATAGTGTTTTAAAGAATGTTCGTTCAAGTTCATATAAGAATGTAGCATTTTATTTCAAAAGTGCAATAAATCTTTGTTTTCTCACAGCAGGGTGATCGCACTACAAGGCTGCAATTTTTATTTGCCCATCAAGTGGGCTTTTGGTGGAAATGACACACCACCAGCAGCATGTTGTCTACAAGAGGGGGGGGGGGGGGCGGGGGAATGGAAGGGGGCGAGTGGAACTGAACAAGTTGTTATTCTATTGGTATGTACTCAGGCTTTATAGTGTTTTAAAGAAAGTTAGTTCAAGTTCATATAAGAATGTAGCATTTTATTTCAAAAGTGCATTAAATCTTTGTTTTCTCACAGCAGGGTGATCGCACTACAAGGCTGCAATTTTTATTTGCCCATCTAGTGGGCTTTTGGTGGAAATGACACACCACCAGCAGCATGTTGTCGACGAGAGGGGGGGTGGGATGGGGGGGCGAGCACAAGAGGACAAGTTGTTCTTCTATATGTATGTACTCAGGCTTTATAGTGTTTTAAAGAATGTTCGTTCAAGTTCATATAAGAATGTAGCATTTTATTTCCAAAGTGTAGTAAATCTTTGTTTTCTCACAACAGGGTGATCGCACTGCAAGGCTGCAATTTTTATTTTCCCATCAAGTGGGCTTTTGGGGAAATGACACACCAGCAGCAGCATGTTGTCCATGAGACGGGGTGGGGGGGGGGGGGGGGGGGAGGGGGCGGAAGAGGACAAGTTGTTCCTCTATTGGTATGTACTAGGCTTCATAGTGTTTTATACAATGTTCGTTCAAATTCATATAATAACGTAGCATTTTATTTCCAAAGTGTAGTTAATCATTGTTTTCTCACAGCAGGGTGATCCCACTACAAGGCTGCAATTTTTATTTGCCCATCAAGTGGGCTTTTGGTGTAAATGACACACCACCAGCAGCATGTTGTCGACGAGAGGGGGGGTGGGATGGGGGGGCGAGCACAAGAGGACAAGTTGTTCTTCTATATGTATGTACTCAGGCTTTATAGTGTTTTAAAGAATGTACGTTCAAGTTCATATAAGAATGTAGCATTTTATTTCCAAAGTGTAGTAAATCTTTGTTTTCTCACAGCAGGGTGATCGCACTACAAGGCTGCAATTTACATTTGCCCATCAAGTGGGCTTTTGGTGGAAATGACACACCACCAGCAGAATGTTGTCCACGAGAGGGGGGGTGGGATGAGGGGGCGAGCACGAGAGGACAAGTTGTTCTTCTATTGGTATTTACTCAGGCTTTATAGTGTTTTAAAGAATGTACGTTCAAGTTCATATAAGAATGTAGCATTTTATTTCCAAAGTGTAGTAAATCTTTGTTTTCTCACAGCAGGGTGATCGCACTACAAGGCTGCAATTTTTATTTGCCCATCAAGTGGGCTTTTGGTGGAAATGACACACCCCAGCAGCATGTTGTTTATGAGAGGGGGGGGGTGTGATGGGGGGGGCGAGCGGAAGAGGACAAGTTGTTGTTCTATTGGTATGTACTCAGACTTTACAGTGTTTTAAAGAATGTTCGTTCAAGTTCATATAAGAATGTAGCATTTTATTTCCAAAGTGTAGTAAATCGTTGTTTTCTCACAGCAGGGTGATTGCACTACAAGGCTGTAATTTTTATTTGCCCATCAAGTGAGCTTTTGGTGGAAATGACACACCACTAGCAGCATGTTGTCCACGAGAGTGGGGGTGGGATGAGGGGGCGAGCACGAGAGGACAAGTTGTTCTTCTATTGGTATGTACTCAGGCTTTATAGTGTTTTAATGAATGTTCGTTCAAGTTCACATAAGAATGTAGCATTTTATTTCCAAAGTGTAGTAAATCTTTGTTTTCTCACAGCAGGGTGATCGCACTACAAGGCTGCAATATTTATTTGCCCATCAAGTGGGCTTTTGGTGGAAATGACACACCACCAGCAGCATGTTGTCCACGAGAGGGGGTTGGGATGAGGGGGGCGAGCACGAGAGGACAAGTTGTTCTTCTATTGGTATGTACTCAGGCTATATAGTGTTTTAATGAATGTTCGTTCAAGTTCATATAAGAATGTAGCATTTTATTTCCAAAGTGCCGCAAATCTCTGTTTTCTCACAGCAGGGTGATCGCACTACAAGGCTGCAAATTTTATTTGCCCATCAAGTGGGCTTTTGGTGGAAATGACACACCACCAGCAGCATTTTGTCTACGAGAGGGGGGGTGGAATGAGGGGGCGAGCACGAGAGGACAAGTTGTTCTTCTATTGGTATGTACTCAGGCTTTATATTGTTTTAAAGAATGTTCATTCAAGTTCATATAAGAATGTAGCATTTTTTTTCCAAAGTGTAGTAAATCTTTGTTTTCTCACTTCAGGGTGATCGCACTACAAGGCTGCAATTTTCATTTGCCCATCAAGTGGGCTTTTGGTGGAAATGACACACCACCACCAGAATATTGTCCACGAGAGGGGGGGTGGAATGAGGGGGCGAGCACGAGAGGACAAGTTGTTCTACTATTGGTATGTACTCAGGCTTTATAGTGTTTTAAAGAATGTTCGTTCAAGTTCATATAAGAATGTAGCATTTTATTTCCAAAGTGTAGTAAATCTTTGTTTTCTCACAGCACGGTGATCGCACTACAAGGCTGCAATTTTCATTTGCCCATCAAGTGGGCTTTTGGTGGAAATGACACACCACCAGCAGCATGTTGTCCACAAGAGGGGGGGTGGGATGAGGGGGCGAGCACGAGAGGACAGGTAGTTCTTCTATAGGTATGTACTCAGGCTTTATAGTGTTATAAAGAATGTTCGTTCAAGTTCATATAAGAATGTAGCATTTTATTTCCAAAGTGTTGTAAATCATTGTTTTCTCACAGCAGGGTGATCGCACTACGAGGCTGCAATTTCTATTTGCCCATCAAGTGGGCTTTTGGTGGAAATGACACACCACCAGCAGCATGTTGTCCATGAGAGGGGGGGTGGGATGAGGGGGCGAGCACGAGAGGACAAGTTGTTCTTCTAATGGTATGTACTCAGGCTTTACAGTGTTTTAATGAATGTTCGTTCAAGTTCATATAAGAATGAAGCATTTTATTTCCAAAGTGTAGTAAATCGTAGTTTTCTCACAGCAGGGTGATTGCACTACAAGGCTGCAATATTTATTTGCCCATCAAGTGGGCTTTTGGTGGAAATGACACACCACCAGCAGCATGTTGTCCACGAGAGGGGGTTGGGATGAGGGGGCGAGCACGAGAGGACAAGTTGTTCTTCTATTGGTATGTACTCAGGCTATATAGTGTTTTAATGAATGTTCGTTCAAGTTCATATAAGAATGTAGCATTTTATTTCCAAACTGCCGCAAATCTCTGTTTTCTCACAGCAGGGTGATCGCACTACAAGGCTGCAATTTTTATTTGCCCATCAAGTGGTCTTTTGGTGGAAATGACACACCACCAGCAGCATGTTGTCTACGAGAGGGGGGGTGGAATGAGGGGGCGAGCACGAGAGGACAAGTTGTTCTTCTATTGGTATGTACTCAGGCTTTATATTGTTTTAAAGAATGTTCGTTCAAGTTCATATAAGAATGTAGCATTTTTTTTCCAAAGTGTAGTAAATCTTTGTTTTCTCACAGCAGGGTGATCGCACTACAAGGCTGCAATTTTCATTTGCCCATCAAGTGGGCTTTTGGTGGAAATGACACACCACCACCAGAATATTGTCCACGAGAGGGGGGGGTGGAATGAGGGGGCGAGCACGAGAGGACAAGTTGTTCTACTATTGGTATGTACTTTAGCTTTATAGTGTTTTAAAGAATGTTCGTTCAAGTTCATATAAGAATGTAGCATTTTATTTCCAAAGTGTAGTAAATCTTTGTTTTCTCACAGCACGGTGATCGCACTACAAGGCTGCAATTTTTATTTGCCCATCTAGTGGGCTTTTGGTGGAAATGACACACCACCAGCAGCATGTTGTCCACAAGAGGGGGGGTGGGATGAGGGGGCGAGCACGAGAGGACAGGTAGTTCTTCTATAGGTATGTACTCAGGCTTTATAGTGTTATAAAGAATGTTCGTTCAAGTTCATATAAGAATGTAGCATTTTATTTCCAAAGTGTTGTAAATCATTGTTTTCTCACAGCAGGGTGATCGCACTTACAAGGCTGCAATTTCTATTTGCCCATCAAGTGGGCTTTTGGTGGAAATGACACACCACCAGCAGCATGTTGTCCATGAGAGGGGGGGTGGGATGAGAGGGCGAGCACGAGAGGACAAATTGTTCTTCTATTGGTATGTACTCAGGCTTTATAGTGTTTTAAAGAATGTTCGTTCAAGTTCATATAAGAATGTAGCATTTTATTTCAAAAGTGCAATAAATCTTTGTTTTCTCACAGCAGGGTGATCGCACTACAAGGCTGCAATTTTTGTTTGCCCATCAAGTGGGCTTTTGGTGGAAATGACACACCACCAGCAGCATGTTGTCCACGAGTGGGGGGGTGGAATGAGGGGGGCGAGCACGAGAGGACAAGTTGTTCTTCTATTGGTATGTAATCAGGCTTTATATTGTTTTAAAGAATGTTCGTTCAAGTTCATATAACAATGTAGCATTTTATTTCCAAAGTGTAATAAATCTTTGTTTTCTCACAGCAGGGTGATCGCACTACAAGGCTGCAATTTTAATTTGCCCATCAAGTGGGCTTTTGGTGGAAATGACACACCACCAGCAGCATGTTGTTTACGAGCGAGGGGGGGTGGGATGGGGGGGGGAACGGAAGAGGACAAGTTGTTCTTCTATTGGTATGTACTCAGGCTTTACAGTGTTTTAAAGAATGTTCGTTCAAGTTCATATAAGAATGTAGCATTTTATTTCAAAAGTGCATTAAATCTTTGTTTTCTCACAGCAGGGTGATCGCACTACAAGGCTGCAATATTTATTTGCCCATCAAGTGGGCTTTTGGTGGAAATGACACACCACCAGCAGCATGTTGTCTACGAGAGGGGGGGTGGAATGAGGGGGCGAGCACGAGAGGACAAGTTGTTCTTCTATTGGTATGTACTCAGGCTTTATATTGTTTTAAAGAATGTTCGTTCAAGTTCATATAAGAATGTAGCATTTTTTTTCCAAAGTGTAGTAAATCTTTGTTTTCTCACAGCAGGGTGATCGCACTACAAGGCTGCAATTTTCATTTGCCATCAAGTGGGCTTTTGGTGGAAATGACACACCACCAGCAGAATATTGTCCACGAGAGGGGGGGTGGGATGAGGGGGCGAGCACGAGACGACAAGTTGTTCTTCTATTGGTATGTACTAGGCTTCATAGTGTTTTAAAGAATGTTCGATCAAGTTCATATAATAACGTAGTATTTTATTTCCAAAGTGAAATAAATCTTTGTTTTCTCACAGCAGGGTGATCACACTACAAGGCTGCAATTTTTATTTGCCACCATGTGGCATTTGGTTGAAATGACACACCACCAGCAGCATGTTATCCACGAGAGGGTGGTGGGGGGGTGGGGGGTCGAACGGAAGAGGACAAGTTGTTGTTCTATTGGCATGTATTCCGGCTATATAGTGTTTTAAAGAATGCTCGTTCAAGTTCATATAGAAACGTAGCATTTTATTTCCAAAGTGTAGTAAATCTTTATTTTCTCACAGCAGGGTGATCGCACTACAAGGCTGCAATTTTTATTTGCCCATCAAGTGGGCTCTTGGTGGAAATGACACACCACCAGCAGCATGGTGTTTACGAGAGTGGGGGGGTGGAATGGGGGGGGCGAGCGAAAGAGGACAAGTTGTTCTTCTATTTGTGTGTACTAAGGCTTTATAGTGTTTTA
This sequence comes from Schistocerca serialis cubense, assembly GCF_023864345.2. NCBI lineage: Eukaryota > Metazoa > Arthropoda > Insecta > Orthoptera > Acrididae > Schistocerca > Schistocerca serialis. The sequence continues at coordinate 1,860,598 of NW_026047617.1, forward strand.
AAGAATGTTCGTCCAAGTTCATGTAAGAATGTAGCATTTCATTTCCAAAGTGTAGTAAATCTTTGTTTTCTCACAGCAGGGTGATCATACTACAGGGCTGCAATTTCATTTGCCCATCAAGTGGGCTTTTGGTATAAATGACACACCACCACCAGCATGTTGTCGATGAGAGGGGGGGGTGGGATGGGGGGGCGAGCACGAGGGGACAAATTGTTGTTCTATTGGTGTGTACTCAGGCTTTATAGTGTTTTAAAGAATGTTCGTTCAAGTTCATATAAGAATGTAGCATTTTATTTCCAAAGTGTAGTAAATCTTTGTTTTCTCACAGCACGGTGATCGCACTACAAGGCTGCAATTTTTATTTGCCCATCAAGTGGGCTTTTGGTGGAAATGTCACCCCACCAGCAGCATGTTGTCCAAGCTAGTGGTTTGGGGGGGGGGGGGGGGGGGGGGGAGCGGAAGAGGACAAGTTGTTCTTCTATTGGTATGTACTCAGGCTTTACAGTGTTTTAAAGAATGTTCGTTCAAGTTCATATAAGAACATAGCATTTTATTTCCAAAGTGTAGTAATCTTTGTTTTCTGACAGCAGGGTGATCGCACTACATGGCTGCAATTTTTATTTGCCCATCAAGTGGGCATTTGGTGGAAATGACACACCACCAGCAGCATGTTATCCACGTGAGGGTGGTGGGGGGTGGGGGGTCGAACGGAAGAGGACAAGTATTTGTTCTATTGGCATATATTCCGGCTATATAGTGTTTTAAAGAATGCTCGTTCAAGTTCATATACACTCCTGGAAATGGAAAAAAGAACACATTGACACCGGTGTGTCAGACCCACCATACTTGCTCCGGACACTGCGAGAGGGCTGTACAAGCAATGATCACACGCACGGCACAGCGGACACACCAGGAACCGCGGTGTTGGCCGTCGAATGGTGCTAGCTGCGCAGCATTTGTGCACCGCCGCCGTCAGTGTCAGCCAGTTTGCCGTGGCATACGGAGCTCTATCGCAGTCTTTAACACTGGTAGCATGCCGCGACAGCGTAGACGTGAACCGTATGTGCAGTTGACGGACTTTGAGCAAGAGCGTATAGTGGGCATGCGGGAGGCCGGGTGGACGTACCGCCGAATTGCTCAACACGTGGGGCGTGAGGTCTCCACAGTACATCGATTTTGTCGCCAGTGGTCGGCGAAAGGTGCACGTGCCCGTCGACCTGGGACCGGACCGCAGCGACGCACGGATGCACGACAAGACTGTAGGATCCTACGCAGTGCCGTAGGGGACCGCACCGCCACTTCCCAGCAAATTAGGGACACTGTTGCTCCTTGGGTATCGGCGAGGACCATTCGCAACCGTCTCCATGAAGCTGGGCTACGGTCCCGCACACCGTTAGGCCGTCTTCCGCTCACGCCCCAACATCGTGCAGCCCGCCTCCAGTGGTGTCGCGACAGGCGTGAATGGAGGGACGAATGGAGACGTGTCGTCTTCAGCGATGAGAGTCGCTTCTGCCTTGGTGGCAATGATGGTCGTATGCGTGTTTGGCGCCGTGCAGGTGAGCGCCACAATCAGGACTGCATACGACCGAGGCACACAGGGCCAACACCCGGCATCATGGTGTGGGGAGCGATCTCCTACACTGGCCGTACACCACTGGTGATCGTCGAGGGGACACTGAATAGTGCACGGTACATCCAAACCGTCATCGAACCCATCGTTCTACCATTCCTAGACCGGCAAGGGAAATTGCTGTTCCAACAGGACAATGCACGTCCGCATGTATCCCGTGCCACCCAACGTGCTCTAGAAGGTGTAAGTCAACTACCCTGGCCAGCAAGATCTCCGGATCTGTCCCCCATTGAGCATGTTTGGGACTGGATGAAGCGTCGTCTCACGCGGTCTGCACGTCCTGCACGAACGCTGGTCCGACTGAGGCGCCAGGTGGAAATGGCATGGCAAGCCGTTCCACAGGACTACGTCCAGCATCTCTACGATCGTCTGCATGGGAGAATAGCAGCCTGCATTGATGCGAAAGGTGGATATACACTGTACTAGTGCCGACATTGTGCATGCTCTTTTGCCTGTGTCTATGTGCCTGTGGTTCTGTCAGTGTGATCATGTGATGTATCTGACCCCAGGAATGTGTCAATAAAGTTTCCCCTTCCTGGGACAATGAATTCACGGTGTTCTTATTTCAATTTCCAGGAGTGTAGAAACGTAGCATTTTATTTCCAAAGTGTAGTAAATCTTTGTTTTCTCACAGCAGGGTGATCGCACTACAAGGCTGCAATTTTCATTTGCCCATCAAGTGGGCTTTTGGTATAAATGACACACCACCACCAGCATGTTGTCGATGAGAGGGGAGGTGGGATGGGGGGGCGAGCGGAAGACGACAAGCTGTTCTTCTATTGGTATGTACTCAGGCTTTATAGTGTTTTAAAGAATGTTCGTTCAAGTTCATATAAGAACATAGCATTTTATTTCCAAAGTGTAGTAATCTTTGTTTTCTGACAGCAGGGTGATCCCACAACAAGGCTGCAATTTTTATTTGCCCATCAAGTGGGTTTTTGGTGGAAATGACACACCACAAGCAGCATGTTGTCCACGAGAGCGGAGGTGGGGGAGGGGGGGGGGGGGGGGGGCGAGCGGAAAAGGACAAGTTGTTCTACTATTGGTATGTAGTAAGGCTTTATAGTGTTTTAAAGAATGTTCGTTCAAGTTCATATAATAATGTAGCATTTTATTTCCAAAGTGCAGTAAATCTTTGTTTTCTCACAGCAGGGTGATCGCACTACAAGGCTGCAATTTTTATTTGCCCATCCAGTGGGCTTTTGGTGGAAATGACACACCACCAGCAGCATGTTGTCCACGAGAGGGGAGGTGGGATGGGGGGGCGAGCGGAAGACGACAAGCAGTTCTTCTATTGGTATGTACTCAGGCTTTATAGTATTTTAAAGAATGTTCGTTCAAGTTCATAAAAGAATGTATCATTTTATTTCCAAACTGTAGTAAATCTTTGTTTCCTCACAGCAGGGTGATCGCACTACAGGGCTGCAATTTTTATCCGCCCATCAAGAGGGCTTCTGGTGGAAATGACACACCACCAGCAGCATGTTGTCCACGAGAGGAGGAGTGGAGGGAGGAGGGGCGAGCAGAAGAGGACAAGTTGTTGTTCTATTGGCATGTATTCCGGGTATATAGTGTTTTAAAGAATGCTCGTTCAAGTTCATATAGAAACGTAGCAGTTTATTTCCAAAGTGAAGTTAATTTTTGTTTTCTCACAGCAGGGTGATCGCATTACAAGGCTGCAATTTTTATTTGCCCATCAAGTGGGGTTCTGGTGGAAATGACACACCACCAGCAGCATGTTGTCCACGAGAGAGGGGGGGGGGGGGGGGCGGGGGCGGAAGTGGACAAGTTGTTCTTCTATTGGTATATACTAGGCTTCATAGTGTTTTAAAGAATGTTCGATCAAGTTCATATAATAACGTAGTATTTTATTTCCAAAGTGTAGTAAATCTTTGTTTTCTCACAGCAGGGTGATCGCACTACTAGGCTGCAATTTTTATTTGCCCACCATGTGGGCATTTGGTTGAAATGACACACCACCAGCAGCATGTTATCCACGAGAGGGTGGTGGGTGGTGGGGGGTCGATCGGAAGAGGACAAGTTGTTGTTCTATTGGCATGTATTCCGGGTATATAGTGTTTTAAAGAATGCTCGTTCAAGTTCATATAGAAACGTAGCATTTTATTTCCAAAGTGTAGTAAATCTTTGTTTTCTCACAGCAGGGTGATCGCACTACAAGGCTGCAATTTTTATTTGCCCATCAAGTGGGCTCTTGGTGGAAATGACACACCACCAGCAGCATGGTGTTTACGAGAGTGGTGGGGTGGAATGGGGGGGGGGGGGGGGGGCGAGCGGAAGAGGACAAGTTGTTCTTCTATTGGTGTGTACTAAGGCTTTATAGTGTTTTAAAGAATGTTCGTTCAAGTTCATGTAAGAATGTAGCATTTTATATCCAAAGTGTAGTAAATCTTTGTTTTCTCACAGCAGGGTGATCATACTACAAGGCTGCAATTTTCATTTGCCCATCAAGTGGGCTTTTGGTATAAATGACACACCACCACCAGCATGTTGTCGATGAGAGGGGGGGTGGGATGGGGGGGCGAGCGGAAGATGACAAGTTGTTCTTCTATTGGTTTGTACACAGCCTTTATAGTGTTTTAAATAAAGTTCGTTCAAGTTCATATAAGAATGTAGCATTATATTTCCGAAGTGTAGTAAATCTTTGTTTTCTCACAGCCGGGTGATCGCACTACAAGGCTGCAATTTTTATTTGCCCATCAAGTGGGCTTTTGGTGGATATGACACACCACCAGCAGCATGTTGTTTACGAGAGGGGGGGGTGGGATGGGGGGGCGAGCGGAAGAGGACAAGTTGTTCCTCTATTGGTATGTACTCAGGCTTTACAGTGTTTGAAAGAATGTTCGTTGAAGTTCATATAAGAATGTAGCATTTTATTTCCAAAGTGTAGTAAATCGTTGATTTCTCACAGCAGGGTGATTGCACTACAAGGCTGCAATTTTTATTTACCCATCAAGTGGGCTTTTGGTGGATATGACACACCACCGGCAGCATGTTGTCCACGAGACGAGGGGTGGGATGGGGGGGCGAGCAGGAGAGGACAAGTTGTTCTTCTATTGGTATGTACTCAGGCTTTACAGTGTTTTAAAGTATGTTCGTTCAAGTTCATATAAGAATGTAGCATTTTATTTCCAAAGTGTAGTAAATCTTTGTTTTCTCACAGCAGGGTGATCGCACTACAAGGCTGCAATATTTATTTGCCCATCAAGTGGGCTTTTGGTGGAAATGACACACCACCAACAGCATGTTGTTTACGAGAGGGGGGTGGTGGGATGGGGGGGCCAGCGGAAGAGGACAAGTTGTTCTTCTATTGGTATGTACTCAGGCTTTACAGTGTTTTAAAGAATGTTCGTTCAAGTTCATATAAGAATGTAGCATTTTATTTCCAAAGTGTATTAAATCTTTGTTTTCTCACAGCAGGGAGATCGCACTACAAGGCTGCAATTTTTATTTGCCCATCAAGTGGGCTTTTGGTAGAAATTACACACCACCAGCAGCATGTTGTCCCCAAGAGGGAGGGGGGGGGGGGGGTTGGGGGGGAGAAATGGAAGAGAGCGAGTGTAAGTGGACAAGTAGTTGTACTATTGGTATGTACTCAGGCTTTATAGTGTTTTAAGGAAAGTTCGGTCAAGTTCATATACGAATGTAGCATTTTATTTCCAAAGTGCAGTAAAACTTTGTTTTCTCACAGAAGGGTGATCGCACTACAAGGCTGCATTTTTTATTTGCCCATCAAGTGGGACTTCGGTGGAAATAACACACCACCAGCAGCATGTTGTCCACGAGAGGGGTGGTGGGGGGGGAGGGGCGAGCAGAAGAGGACCAGTAGTTCTTTTATTGGTATGTACTCAGGCTTTATAGTGTTTCAAAGAATGTTCGTTCAAGTTCATATAATAACGTAGCATTTTATTTCCAAAGTGTAGTAAATCTTTGTTTTCTCACAGCAGGGTGATCTCACAACAAGGCTGCAACTTTTATTTGCCCATCAAGTGGGTTTTTGGTGGAAATGACACACCACAAGCTGCATGTTGTCCACAAGAGCGGCGGTGGGGGGGGGGGGGGGGGCGAGCGGAAAAGGATAAGTTGTTCTTCTATTTGTATGTACTGAGGCTTTAAAGTGTTTTAAAGAATGTTCGTTCAAGTTCATATAATAATGTAGCATTTTATTTCCAAAGTGCAGTAAATCTTTGTTTTCTCACAGCAGGGTGATCGCACTACAAGGCTGCAATTTTTATTTGCCCATCCAGTGGGCTTTTGGTGAAAATGACACACCACCAGCAGCATGTTGTCCACGAGAGGGGAGGTGGGATGGGGGAGCGAGCGGAAGACGACAAGCTGTTCTTCTATTGGTATGTACTCAGGCTTTATAGTATTTTAAAGAATGTTCGTTCAAGTTCATATAAGAATGTAGCATTTTATTTCCAAAGTGTAGTAACTCATTGTATTCTCACAACAGGGTGATCGCACTACAAGGCTGCAATTTTTATTTGCCCATCAAGTGGGCTTTTGTTGGAAATGGCACACCACCAGCAGCATGTTGTCCACGAGAGGGGTGGGGGGGTGGGGGGGGGGCGAGCAGAAGAGGACAAGTTGTTCTTCTATTGGTATCTACTCAAGCTTTATAGTTTTTTAAAGAATGTTCGTTCAAGTTCATAAAAGAATGTAGCATTTTATTTCCAAACTGTAGTAAATCTTTGTTTCCTCACAGCAGGGTGATCGCACTACAGGGCTGCAATTTTTATCCGCCCATCAAGTGGGCTTCTGGTGGAAATGACACACCACCAGCAGCATGTTGTCCACGAGAGGAGGGGTGGAGGGAGGAGGGGCGAGCGGAAGAGGACAAGTTGTTCTTTTTTTGGCATGTACTCAGGCTTTATAGTGTTTTATAGAATGTTCGTTCAAGTTCATATAAAAACATAGCAGTTTATTTCCAAAGTGAAGTTAATTTTTGTTTTCTCACAGCAGGGTGATCGCACTACAAGGCTGCAATTTTTACTTGCCCATCAAGTGGGCTTTTGTGGAAATGACACACCACCAGCAGAATGTTGTCCATGAGAGGGGGGTGGGGGGGGGGGGGGAGGGGCGAGCAGAAGTGGACAAGTTGTTCTTTTATTGTTATTTACTCAGGCTTTAAAGTGTTTTAAATAATGTTTGTTCAAGTTCATATGAGAACGTGGCATTTTGTTTCCAAAGTGCAGTAAATCTTTGTTTTCTCACAGCAGGGTGATCGCACCACAAGGCTGCAATTTTTATTTGCCCATCAAGTGGGCTTCTGGTGGAAATGACACACCACCAGCGGCATGTTATCCACGAGAGGGTGGTGGGTGGTGGGGGGTCGATCGGAAGAGGACAAGTTGTTGTTCTATTGGCATGTATTCCGGCTATATAGTGTTTTAAAGAATGCTCGTTCAAGTTCATATAGAAACGTAGCATTTTATTTCCAAAATGTAGTAAATCTTTGTTTTCTCACAGCAGGGTGATAGCACTACAAGGCTGCAATTTTTATTTGCCCATCAAGTGGGCTCTTGGTGGAAATGGCACACCACCAGCATAATGGTGTTTACGAGAGTGGTGGGGTGGAATGGGGGGGGCGAGCGGAAGAGGACAAGTTGTTCTTCTATTGGTGTGTACTAAGGCTTTATAGTGTTTTAAAGAAAGTTCGTTGAAGTTCATGTAAGAATGTAGCATTTTATTTCCAAACTGTAGTAAATCTTTGTTTTCTCACAGCATGGTGATCATACTACAAGGCTGCAATTTTTATTTGCCCATCAAGTGGGCTTTTGGTATAAATGACACACCACCACCAGCATGTTGTCGATGAGAGGGGGGGTGGGATGGGGGGGCGAGCACAAAAGGACAAATTGTTGTTCTATTGGTGTGTACTCAGGCTTTATAGTGTTTTAAAGAATGTTCGTTCAAGTTCATATAAGAATGTAGCATTTTATTTCCAAAGTGTAGTAAATCTTTGTTTTGTCACAGCACGGTGATTGCACTACAAGGCTGCAATTTTTATTTGCCCATCAAGTGGGCATTTGGTGGAAATGACACACCACCAGCAGCATGTTATCCACGAGAGGGTGGTGGGGGGTGGGGGGTCGAACGGAAGAGGACAAGTTGTTGTTCTATTGGGAAGTACTTCGGCTATATAGTGTTTTAAAGAATGATCGTTCAAGTTCATATAAGAAAGAAGCATTTTATTTCCAAATTGTAGTAAATGTTTGTTTTTTGACAGCAGGGTGATCGCACTACAAGGCTGCAATTTCTATTTGCCCATCAAGTGGGCTTCTGGTGGAAATGACACACCACCACCAGCATGTTGTTTACGAGAGGGGGGGGTGGGATGGGGGGGCGAGCGGAAGAAGACAAGTATTTCTTCTATTGGTATGTACTCAGGACTTACAGTGTTTTAAAGGATGTTCGTTGAAGTTCATATAAGAATGTAGCATTTTATTTCCAAAGTGTAGTAAATAGTTGTTTTCTCACAGCAGGGTGATCGCACTACAAGGCTGCAATTTTTTTTTACCCATCAAGTGGGCTTTTGGTGGAAATGACACACCATCAGCAGCATGTTGTCCACGAGAGGGGTGGTGTGGAGAGGGGTTGGGGGGGGGGGGGCGGGTGTAAGAGGACAAGTTGTTCTTCTATTGGTATGTACTAAGGCTTTATAGTGTTTAAAGAATGTTCGTTCAAGTTCATATAAGGATGTAGCAGTTTATTTCCAAAGTGTAGTAAATCTTAGCTTTCTCACAGCAGGGTGATCGCACTACAAGGCTGCAATAATTTATTTGCCAATCAAGTGGGCTTTTGGTGGAAATGACACACAACCAGCAGCATGTTGTCCACGAGATGGGTGTAGGGGCGGGGGGGGGGGGGGGGGGGGGGCCAGCGGAAGAGGACAAGTTGTTCTTCTATTGGTATGTACTCAGGCTTTATAGTGTTTTAAAGAATTTTCGGTCAAGTTCATATAAGAATGTAACATTTTATTTCCAAAGTGTAGTATATCATTGTTTACCCACAGCAGGGTGATCGCACTACAAGGCTGCAATTTTTATTTGCCCATCAGGTGGGCTTTTGGTGGAAATGACACACCACCAGCAGCATGTTGTCCACGAGAGGGGTGGTGTAGAGGGGGGTTGGGGGGGGGGGGGGAGGCGGCCGTAAGAGGACAAGTTGTTCTTCTATTGGTATGTACTAAGTCTTTATAGTGTTTAAAGAATGCTCGTTCAAGTTCATATAAGAATGTAGCATTTTATTTCCGATGTGTAGTAAATCTTTGTTTTCTCACAGCAGGGTGATCGCACTACAAGGCTGCCATTTTTATTTGCCCATCAAGTGGGCTTTTGGTGGAAATGACACACCACCAGCAGCATGTTGTCCACGAGAGGGGTGATGGGGAGGGGGGAGGGGCGGCGAGCGGAAGAGGACACATTTTTCTTCTATTGGTATGTACTATGGCTTTATAGTGTTTTAAAGAATGTACGTTCAAGTTCATATAAGAATGTCCATTTTATTTCCAAAGTGTAGTAAATCTTTGTTTTCTCACAGCAGGGTGATCGCACTACAAGCCTGCAAATTTTATTTGCCCATCAAGTGGGCTTTTGGTGTAAATGACACACCACCAGCAGCATGATGTCCACGAGAGGGGGGGTGGGATGGGGGGGCGAGCACGAGAGGACAAGTTGTTCCTCTATTAGTACACTCCTGGAAATGGAAAAAAGAACACATTGACACCGGTGTGTCAGACCCACCATCCTTGCTCCGGACACTGCGAGAGGACTGTACAAGCAATGATCACACGCACGGCACAGCGGACACACCAGGAACAGCGGTGTTGGCCGTCGAATGGCGCTAGCTGCGCAGCATTTGTGCACCGCCGCCGTCAGTGTCAGCCAGTTTGCCGTGGCATACGGAGCTCCATCGCAGTCTTTAACACTGGTAGCATACCGCGACAGCGTGGACGTGAACCGTATGTGCAGTTGACGGACTTTGAGCGAGGGCGTATAGTGGGCATGCGGGAGGCCGAGTGGACGTACCGCCGAATTGCTCAACACGTGGGGCGTGAGTTCTCCACAGTACATCGATGTTGTCGCCAGTGGTCGGCGGAAGGTGCACGTGCCCGTCGACCTGGGACCGGACCGCAGCGACGCACGGATGCACGCCAAGACCGTAGGATCCTACGCAGTGCCGTATGGGACCGCACCGCCGCTTCCCAGCAAATTAGGGACACTGTTGCTCCTGGGGTATCGGCGAGGACCATTCGCAACCGTCATGAAGCTAGGCTACGGTCCCGCACACCGTTAGGCCGTCTTCCGCTCACGCCCCAACATCGTGCAGCCCGCCTCCAGTGGTGTCGCGACAGGCGTGAATGGAGGGACGAATGGAGACGTGTCGTCTTCAGCGATGAGTGTCGCTTCTGCCTTGGTGCCAATGATGGTCGTACGTGTGTTTGGCGCCGTGCAGGTGAGCACCACAATCAGGACTGCATACGACCGAGGCACACAGGGCCAACACCCGGCATCATGGTGTGGGGAGCGATCTCCTACACTGGCCGTACACCACTGGTGATCGTCGAGGGGACACTGAATAGTGCACGGTACATCCAAACTGTCATCGAACCCATCGTTCTACCATTCCTAGACCGGCAAGGGAACTTGCTGTTCCAACAGGACGATGAACGTCCGCATGTATCCCGTGCCACCCAACGTGCTCTAGAAGGTGTAAGTCAACTACCCTGGCCAGCAAGATCTCCGGATCTGTCCCCCATTGAGCATGTTTGGGACTGGATGAAGCGTCGTCTCACGCGGTCTGCACGTCCAGCACGAACGCTGGTCAACTGAGGCGCCAGGTGGAAATGGCATGGCAAGCCGTTCCACAGGACTACATCCAGCATCTCTACGATCGTCTCCATGTCAGAATAGCAGCCTGCATTGCTGCGAAAGGTGGATATACACTGTACTAGTGCCGACATTGTGCATGCTTTGTTGCCTGTGTCTATGTGCCTGTGGTTCTGTCAGTGTGATCATGTGATGTATCTGACCCCAGGAATGTGTCAATAAAGTTTCCCCTTCCTGGGACAATGAATTCACGGTGTTCTTATTTCAATTTCCAGGAGTGTATGTACTCAGGCTTTATAGTGTTTTAAAGCATTTTCGGTCAAGTTCATATAAGAACGTAGCATTTTATTTCCAATGTGTAGTTAATCTTTGTTTTCCCACAGCAGGGTGATCGCACTACAAGGCTGCAATTTTTATTTGCCCATCAAGTGGGCTTTTGGTGGAAATGACACACCACCAGCACCATTTTGTCCACGAGAGGTGGGTGGGATGGGGCAGCGAGCAGGAGAGGACAAGTTGTTCTTCTATTGGTATGTACTCAGGCTTTATAGTGTTTGAAAGAATGTTCTTTCAAGTTCATATAAGAATGTAGCATTTTATTTCCAAAGTGTAGTAAATCTTTGTTTTCTCACAGCAGGGTGATCGCACTACAAGGCTGCAATTTTTATTTGCCCATCAAGTGGGCTTTTGGTGGAAATGACACCCCACCAGCAGCATGTTGTCCACGAGAGGTGGGGTGGGGAGGGGGGGGCGACGAGCGGAAGAGGACAAGTTGTTCTTCTATTGCTATCTACTAAGGCTTTATAGTGTTATAAAGAATGTTCATTCAAGTTCAAATAAGAATGTAGCATTTTATTTCCAAAGTGTAGTAAATCTTTGTTTTCTCACAGCAGGGTTATCGCACTACAAGGCTGCAATTTTTATTTGCCCATCAAGTTGGCTTTTGGTGGAAATGACACACACACCAGCAGCATGTTGTCCACAAGAGGAGGGGTGGGATGGGGGGGCGAGCAGGAGAGGACAAGTTGTTCTTCTATTGGTATGTACTCAGGCTTTACAGTGTTTTAAAGTATGTTCGTTCAAGTTCATATAAGAATGTAGCATTTTATTTCCAAAGTGTAGTAAATCTTTGTTTTCTCACAGCAGGGTGATCGCACTACAAGGCTGCAATTTTTATTTGCCCATCAATTGGGCTTTTGGTAGATATTACACACCACCAGCAGCATGTTGTCCCCAAGAGGGAGGGGGGGGGGGGGGAGAAATGCAAGGGAGCGAGTGGAAGTGGACAAGTAGTTGTTCTATTGGTATGTACTCAGGCTTTATAGTGTTTTAAGGAAAGTTCGGTCAAGTTCATATACGAATGTAGCATTTCATTTCCAAAGTGCAGTAAAACTTTGTTTTCTCACAGAAGGGTGATCGCACTACAAGGCTGCATTTTTTATTTGCCCATCAAGTGGGCCTTCGGTGGAAATAACACACCACCAGCAGCATGTTGTCCACGAGAGGGGTGGTGGGAGGGGAGGGGCAAGCAGAAGAGGACAAGTAGTTCTTTTATTGGTATGTACTCAGGCTTTATAGTGTTTTAAAGAATGTTCGTTCAAGTTCATATAATAACGTAGCATTTTATTTCCAAAGTGTAGTAAATCTTTGTTTTCTCACAGCAGGGTGATCGCACTTCAAGGCTGCAATTTTTATTTGCCCATCAAGTGGGTTTTTGGTGGAAATGACACACCACAAGCAGCATGTTGTCCACAAGAGGGGTGGCGGCGGAGTGGAGGGGGGGGGGGGGGGGGGGCGAGCGGAAAAGGACAAGTTGTTCTTCTATTGGTATGTACTAAGGCTTTAAAGTGTTTTAAAGAATGTTCGTTCAAGTTCATATAATAACGTAGCATTTTCTTTCCGAAGTGCAGTAAATCTTTGTTTTCTCACAGCAGGGTGATCGCACTACAAGGCTGCAATTTTTATTTGCCCATCCAGTGGGCTTTTGGTGGATATGACACACCACCAGCCGCATGTTGTCCACGAGAGGGGAGGTGGGATGGGGGACCAAGCGGAAGACGACAAGCTGTTCTTCTATTGGTATGTACTCAGGCTTTATAGTATTTTAAAGAATGTTCGTTCAAGTTCATATAAGAATGTAGCATTTTATTTCCAAAGTGTAGTAACTCATTGTATTCTCACAACAGGGTGATCGCACTACAAGGCTGCAATTTTTATTTGCCCATCAAGTGGGCTTTTGGTGGAAATGGCACACCACCAGCAGCATGTTGTCCACGAGAGTGGTGTTGGGGGGGGGGGGGGGGGGGGGGGGGCGAGCAGAAGAGGACAAGTTGTTCTTCTATTGGTATCTACTCAAGCTTTATAGTTTTTTAAAGAATGTTCGTTCAAGTTCATAAAAGAATGTAGCATTTTATTTCCAAACTGTAATAAATCTTTGTTTCCTCACAGCAGGGTGATCGCACTACAGGGCTGCAATTTTTATCCGCCCATCAAGTGGGCTTCTGGTGGAAATGACACACCACCAGCAGCATGTTGTCCACGAGAGGAGGGGTGGAGGAAGGAGGGGCGAGCGGAAGAGGACAAGTTGTTCTTTTTTTGGCATGTACTCAGGCTTTATAGTGTTTTATAGAATGTTCGTTCAAGTTCATATAAAAACGTAGCATTTTATTTCCAATGTGTAGTTAATCTTTGTTTTCCCACAGCAGGGTGATCGCACTACAAGGCTGCAATTTTTATTTGCCCATCAAGTTGGCTTTTGGTGGAAATGACACACCACCAGCACCATTTTGTCCACGAGAGGTGGGTGGGATGGGGGGGCGAGCAGGAGAGGACAAGTTGTTCTTCTATTGGTATGTACTCAGGCTTTATAGTGTTTGAAAGAATGTTCTTTCAAGTTCATATAAGAATGTAGCATTTTATTTCCAATGTGTAGTATATCTTTGTTTTCTCACAGCAGGGTGATCGCACTACAAGGCTGCAATTTTTATTTGCCCATCAAGTGGGCTTTTGGTGGAAATGACACCCCACCAGCAGCATGTTGTCCACGAGAGGGGGGGTGGGATCAGGGCGAGCGGAAGATGACAAGTTGTTCTTCTATTGGTATGTACTCTTGCTTTATAGTGTTTTAAAGAAAGTTCGTTCAAGTTCAAATAAGAAGGTAGCTTTTTATTTCCAAAGTGCAGTAAATCTTTGTTCTCTCACAGCAGGGTGATCGCACTACAAGGCTGCAATCTTTATTTGCCCATTAAGTGGGCTTTTGGTGGAAATGACACACCACCACCAGCATGTTGTCCAAGAGAGTGGTTGGGGGGGGGGGGCGGGGGGGGAGCGGAAGAGTACTAGTTGTTCTTCTATTGGTATGTACTCAGGCTTTATTGTGTTTCAAAGAATGTTCATTCAAGTTCATATAAGAACGTCGCATTTTATTTCCAAAGTGTTGTAAATCTTTGTTTTCTCACAGCAGGGTGATCGCACTACAAGGCTGCAATTTTTATTTGCCCATCAAGTTGGCTTTTGGTGGGAATGACACACACACCAGCAGCATGTTGTCCACGAGAGGAGGGGTGGGATGGGGGGGCGAGCAGGAGAGGACAAGTTGTTCTTCTATTGGTATGTACTCAGGCTTTACATCGTTTTAAAGAATGGTCGTTGAAGTTCATATAAGAATGTAGCATTTTATTTCTAAAGTGTAGCAAATGGTTGTTTTCTCACAGCAGGTTGATTGCACTACAAGGCTGCAATTTTTATTTGCCCATCAAGTGGGCTTTTGGTGGAAATGACACACCACCAGCAGCATGTTGTCCACGAGACGAGGGGTGGGATGGGGGGGCGAGCAGGAAAGGACAAGTTGTTCTTCTATTGGTATGTACTCAGGCTTTACAGTGTTTTAAAGAATGTTCGTTGAAGTTCATATAAGAATGTAGCATTTTATTTCCAAAGTGTAGCAAATCCTTGTTTTCTCACAGCAGGGTGATTGCACTACAAGGCTGCAATTTTTTTTTGCCCATCAAGTTGGCTTTTGGTGGAAATGGCACACCACCAGCAGCATGTTGTCCATGAGAGGAGGGGTGGGATGTGGGGGCGAGCAGGAGAGGACAAGTTGTTCTTCTATTGGTATGTACTCAGGCTTTACACTGTTTTAAAGTATGTTCGTTGAAGTTCATATAAGAATGTAGCATTTTATTTCCAAAGTGTAGTAAATCGTTGTTTTCTCACAGCAGGGTGATTGCACTACAAGGCTGCAATTTTTATTTGCCCATCAAGTGGGCTTTTCGTGGAAATGACACACCACCAGCAGCATGTTCTTTACGAGAGGGGGGGGTGGGATGGGGAGCGAGCGGAAGAGCACAAGATGTTCTTCAATTGGTATGTACTCAGGCTTTACAGTGTTTTAAAGAATGTTCGTTGAAGTTCATATAAGAATGTAGCATTTTATTTCCAAAGTGTAGTAAATCGTTGTTTTCTCACAGCAGCGTGATTGCACTACAAGGCTGCAATTTTTATTTGCCCATCAAAAGTGTATTAGGTGGAAATGATATACCACCAGCAGCATGTTGTTTACGAGAAATGGGGGTGGGATGGGGGAGCGAGCGGAAGAGGACAAGTTGTTCTTCAATTGGTATGTACTCAGGCTTTACAGTGTTTTAAAGAATATTCGTTGAAGTTCATATAAGAATGTAGAATTTTATTTCCAAAGTGTAGTATATCGTTGTTTTCTCACAGCAGGGTGATTGCACTACAAGGCAGCAATTTTTATTTGCCCATCAAGTGGGCTTTTGGTGGAAATGACACACCACCAGCAGCATGTTGTCCATGAGAGGAGGGGTGGGATGGGGGGGCGAGCGGAAGAGGACAAGTTGTTCTTCTGTTGGTATGTACTCAGGCTTTACGGTGTTTTAAAGAATGTTCATTGAAGTTCATATAAGAATGTAGCATTTTATTTCCAAAGTGTAGCAAATCGTTGTTTTCTCACAGCAGGGTGATTGCACTACAAGGCTGCAATTTTTATTTGCCCATCAAGTGGGCTTTTGGTGGAAATGACACACCACCAGCAGTATGATGTCCACGAGACGAGGGGTGGGATGGGGGGGGCGAGCAGGAGAGGACATGTTGTTCTTCTATTGGTATGTACTCAGGCTTTACAGTGTTTTAAAGAATGTTCATTGAAGTTCATATAAGAATGTAGCATTTTATTTCCAAAGTGTAGCAAATCCTTGTTTTCTCACAGCAGGGTGATTGAACTACAAGGCTGCAATTTTTATTTGCCCATCAAGTTGGCTTTTGGTGGAAATGGCACACCACCAGCAGCATGTTGTCCACGAGAGGAGGGGTGGGATGGGGGGGCAAGCAGGAGAGGACAAGTTGTTCTTCTATTGGTATGTACTCAGGCTTTACACTGTTTTAAAGAATGTTCGTTGAAGTTCATATAAGAATGTAGCATTTTATTTCCAAAGTGTAGTAAATCGTTGTTTTCTCACAGCAGGGTGATTGCACTACAAGGCTGCAATTTTTATTTGCCCATCAAGTGGGCTTTTGGTGGAAATGACACACCACCAGCAGCATGTTGTTTACGAGAGGGGGGGTTGGATGGGGGGGCGAGCGGAAGAGGACAAGTTGTTCTTCAATTGGTATGTACTCAGGCTTTACAGTGTTTTAAAGAATGTTCGTTGAAGTTCATATAAGAATGTAGCATTTTATTTCCAAAGTGTAGTATATCGTTATTTTCTCACAGCAGGGTGATCGCACTATAAGGCTGCAATTTTTATTTGCCCATCAAGTGGGCTTTTGGTGGAAATGACACACCACCAGCAGTATGTTGTTTACGAGAGGGGGCGGTGGGATGGGTGGGCGAGCGGAAGAGGACAAGTTGTTCTTCTATTGGTATGTACTCAGGCTTTACAGTGTTTTAAAGAATGTTCGTTGAAGTTTATATAAGAATGTAGCATTTTATTTCCAAAGTGTAGTAAATCGTTGTTTTCTCACAGCAGGGTGATCACACTACAAGGCTGCAATTTTTATTTGCCCATCAAGTGCGCCTTTGGTGGAAATGACACACCACCAGCAGCATGTTGTTTACGAGAGGGGGGGGGGGGGGGTGGGATTGGGTGGCGAGCGGAAGAGGACATGTTGTTCTTCAATTGGTATGTACTCAGGCTTTACAGTGTTTTAAAGAATATTCGTTGAAGTTCATATAAGAATGTAGAATTTTATTTCCAAAGTGTAGTAAATCGTTGTTTTCTCACAGCAGGGTGATTGCACTACAAGGCTGCAATTTTTATTTGCCCATCAAGTGCGCATTAGGTGGAAATGATATACCACCAGCAGCATGTTGTTTACGAGAGGTGGGGGTGGGATTTTGGGGGCGAGCGGAAGAGGACAAGTACTTCTTCAATTGGTATGTACTCAGGCTTTACAGTGTTTTAAAGAATGTTCGTTGAAGTTCATATAAGAATGTAGAATTTTATTTCCAAAGTGTAGTATATCGTTATTTTCTCACAGCAGGGTGATCGCACTATAAGGCTGCAATTTTTATTTGCCCATCAAGTGGGCTTTTGGTGGAAATGACACACCACCAGCAGTATGTTGTTTACGAGAGGGGGCGGTGGGATGGGTGGGCGAGCGGAAGAGGACAAGTTGTTCTTCAATTGGTATGTACTCAGGCTTTACAGTGTTTTAAAGAATATTCGTTGAAGTTCATATAAGAATGTAGAATTTTATTTCCAAAGTGTAGTATATCGTTGTTTTCTCACAGCAGGGTGATCGCACTACAAGGCTGCAATTTTTATTTGCCCATCAAGTTGGCTTATGGTGGAAATGGCACACCACCAGCAGCATGTTGTCCACGAGAGGAGGGGTGGGCTGGGGGGGCGAGCAGGAGAGGACAAGTTGTTCTTCTATTGGTATGTACTCGGGCTTTACAGTGTTTTAAAGAATGTTCATTGAAGTTCATATAAGAATGTAGCATTTTATTTCCAAAGTGTAGTAAATCGTTGTCTTCTCACAGCAGGGTGATTGCACTACAAGGCTGCAAATTTTATTTGCCCATCAAGTGGACTTTTGGTGGAAATGACACACCACCAGCAGCATGTTGTTTACGAGAGGGGGGGGTGGGATGGGGGGGCGAGCGGAAGAGGACAAGTTGTTCTTCACTTGGTATGTACTCAGTCTTTACAGTGTTTTAAAGAATGTTCGTTGAAGTTCATATAAGATAGTAGCATTTTATTTCCAAAGTGTAGTAAATCGTTGTTTTCTCACAGTAAGGTGATTGCACTACAAGGCTGCAATTTTTATTTGCCCATCAAGTGCGCATTTGGTGGAAATGATATACCACCAGCAGCATGTTGTTTACGAGAGGTGGGGGTGGGATTGGGGGGGCGAGCAGGAGAGGACAAGTTGTTCTTCTATTGGTATGTACTCAGGCTTTACAGTGTTTTAAAAATGTTCGTTGAAGTTCATATAAGAATGTAGCATTTTATTTCCAAAGTGCAGCAAATCCTTGTTTTCTCACAGCAGGGTGATTGCACTACAAGGCTGCAATTTTTTTTTGCCCATCAAGTTGGCTTTTGGTGGAAATGGCACACCACCAGCAGCAGTATGTTGTCCACGAGACGAGGGGTGGGATGGGCGGGCGAGCAGGAGAGGACAAGTTGTTCTTCTATTGGTATGTACTCAGGCTTTACAGTGTTTTAAAGAATGTTCGTTGAAGTTCATATAAGAATGTAGCATTTTATTTCCAAAGTGTAGCAAATCCTTGTTTTCTCACAGCAGGGTAATTGCACTACAAGGCTGCAATTTTTATTTGCCCATCAAGTGGGCTTTTGGTGGAAATGACACACCACCAGCAGCATGTTGTCCATGAGAGGAGGGGTGGGATGGGGGGGCGAGCAGGAGAGGTCAAGTTGTTCTTCTATTGGTTTGTACTCAGGCTTTACAGTGTTTTATAGAATGTTCGTTGAAGTTCATATAAGAATGTAGCATTTTATTTCCAAAGTGTAATAAATCGTTGTTTTCTCACAGCAGGGTGATCGCACTACAAGGCTGCAATTTTTATTTGCCCATCAAGTGGCTTTTGGTGGAAATGACACACCACCAGCAGCAGTATGTTGTCCACGAGACGAGGGGTGGGATGGGGGGGCGAGCAGGAGAGGACAAGTTGTTCTTCTATTGGTATGTACTCAGGCTTTACAGTGTTTTAAAGAATGTTCGTTGAAGTTCATATAAGAATGTAGCATTTTATTTCCAAAGTGCAGCAAATCCTTGTTTTCTCACAGCAGGGTGATTGCACTATAAGGCTGCAATTTTTTTTTGCCCATCAAGGTGGCTTTTGGTGGAAATGGCACACCACCAGCAGCATGTTGTCCACGAGAGGAGGGGTGGGATGGGGGGGCGAGCAGGAGAGGACAAGTTGTTCTTCTATTGGTATGTACTCAGGCTTTACAGTGTTTTAAAGAATGTTCGTGGAAGTTCATATAAGAATGTAGCATTTTATTTCCAAAGTGTAGTAAATCGTTGTTTTCTCACAGCAGGGTGATTGCACTACAAGGCTGCAATTTTTAATTGCCCATCAAGTGGGCTTTTGGTGGAAATGACACACCACCAGCAGCATGTTGTTTACGAAAGTAGGGGGTGGGATGGGGGGGGTGAGCGGAAGAGGACAAGTTGTTCTTCAATTGGTATGTACTCAGGCTTTACAGTGTTTTAAAGAATGTTCGTTGAAGTTCATATAAGAATGTAGCATTTTATTTCCAAAGTGTAGTAAATCGTTGTTTTCTCACAGCAGGGTGATCGCACTACAAGGCTGCAATTTTTATTTGCCCATCAAGTGCGCTTTTGGTGGAAATGACACACCACTAGCAGCATGTTGTTTACGAGAGGGGGGGGGGGGGGTGGGATGGGGGGGCGAGCGGAAGAGGACAAGTTGTTCTTCAATTGGTATGTACTCAGGCTTTACAGTGTTTTAAAGAATGTTCGTTGAAGTTCATATAAGAATGTAGCATTTTATTTCCAAAGTGTAGCAAATCCTTGTTTTCTCACAGCAGGGTGATTGCACTATAAGGCTGCAATTTTTATTTGCCCATCAAGTTGGCTTTCTGTGGAAATGGCACACCACCAGCAGCATGTTGTCCACGAGAGGAGGGGTGGGATGGGGGGGCGAGCAGGAGAGGACAAGTTGTTTTTCTATTGGTATGTACTCAGGCTTTACAGTGTTTTAAAGAATGTTCGTTGAAGTTCATATAAGAATGTAGCATTTTATTTCCAAAGTGTAGTAAATTGTTGTTTTCTCACAGCAGGGTGATCGCACTACATGGCTGCAATTTTTATTTGCCCATCAAGTGCGCTTTTGGTGGAAATGACACACCACCAGCAGCATCTTGTTTACGATAGGGGGGGGGGGGGGTGGGATGGGGGGGTGAGCGGAAGAGGACAAGTTGTTCTTCTATTGGTATGTACTCAGGTTTTACATTGTTTTAAAGAATGTTCGTTGAAGTTTATTTAAGAAGGTGGCATTTTATTTCCAAAGTGTAGCAAATCGTTGTTTTCTCACAGCAGGGTGATTGCACTACAAGGCTGCAAATTTTATTTGCCCATCAAGTGCGCATTTGGTGGAAATGATATACCACCAGCAGCATGTTGTTTACGAGTGGTGGGGGTGGGATGGGGGGGCGAGCGGAAGAGGACAAGTTGTTCTTCAATTGGTATGTACTCAGGCTTTTCAGTGTTTTAAAGAATGTTCGTTGAAGTTCATATAAGAATGTAGAATTTTATTTCCAAAGTGGAGTATATCGTTGTTTTCTCACAGCAGGGTGATCGCACTACAAGGCTGCAATTTTTATTTGCCCATCAGGTGGGCATTTGGTGGAAATGACACACCACCAGCAGCATGTTGTTTACGAGAGGGGGCGGTGGGATGGGTGGGCGAGCGGAAGAGGACAAGTTGTTCTTCTATTGGTATGTACTCAGGCTTTACAGTGTTTTAAAGAATGTTCGTTGAAGTTCATATAAGAATGTAGAATTTTATTTCCAAAGTGTAGTATATCGTTGTTTTCTCACAGCAGGGTGATTGCACTACAAGGAAGCAATTTTTATTTGCCCATCAAGTGGGCTTTTGGTGGAAATGACACACCACCAGCAGCATGTTTTCCACGAGAGGAGGGGTGGGATGGGTGGGGGAGCAGGAGAGGACAAGTTGTTCTTCAATTGGTATGTACTCAGGCTTTACAGTGTTTTAAAGAATGTTCGTTGAAGTTCATATAAGAATGTAGCATTTTATTTCCAAAGTGTAGTAAATCGTTGTTTTCTCACAGCAGGGTGATCGCACTACAAGGCTGCAATTTTTATTTGACCATCAAGTGCGCTTTTGGTGGAAATGACACACCACCAGCAGCATCTTGTTTACGATAGGGGGGGGGGGGGGGGGGGATGGGGGGTGAGCGGAAGAGGACAAGTTGTTCTTCTATTGGTATGTACTCAGGCTTTACAGTGTTTTAAAGAATGTTCGTTGAAGTTTATATAAGAAGGTAGCATTTTATTTCCAAAGTGTAGCAAATCGTTGTTTTCTCACAGCAGGGTGATTGCACTACAAGGCTGCAATTTTTATTTGCCCATCAAGTTGGCTTTTCGTGTAAATGACACACCACCACCAGCATGTTGTCCACGAGACGAGGGGTGGGATGAGGGGCGAGCAGGAGAGGACAAGTTGTTCTTCTATTGGTATGTTCTCAGGCTTTACAGTGTTTTAAAGAATGTTCGTTGAAGTTCATATATAGAATGTAGCATTTTATTTCCAAAGTGTAGTAAATCGTTGTTTTCTCACAGCAGGGTGATCGCACTACATGGCTGCAATTTTTATTTGCCCATCAAGTTGGCTTTTGGTGGAAATGACACACCACCAGCAGCATGTTGACCACGAGAGGAGGGGTGGGATGGGGGGGCGAGCAGGAGAGGACAAGTTGTTCTTCTATTGGTAAGTACTCAGGCTTTACCGTGTTTTAAAGAATGTTCGTTGAAGTTCATATAAGAATGTAGCATTTTATTTCCAAAGTGTAGCAAATCGTTGTTTTCTCACAGCAGGGTGATTGCACTACAAGGCTGCAATTTTTATTTGCCCATCAAGTGGGCTTTTGGTGGAAATGACACACCACCAGCAGCATGTTGTTTACGAGAGGGGGGGGTGGGATGGGGGGCCGAGCGGAAGAGGACAAGTTGTTCTCCAATTGGTATGTACTAAGGCTTTACAGTGTTTTAAAGAATGTTCGTTGAAGTTCATATAAGAATGTAGCATTTTATTTCCAAAGTGTAGTAAATCGTTGTTTTCTCACTGCAGGGTGATAGCACTACTAGGCTGCAATTTTTATTTGCCCATCAAGTGCGCATTTGTTGGAAATGACATACCACCAGCAGCATGTTGTTTACGAGGGGGGGGGGGGGGGTGGGATGGGGGGGCGAGCGGAAGAGGACAAGTACTTCTTCAATTGGTATGTACTCAGGCTTTACAGTGTTTTAAAGAATGTTCGTTGAAGTTCATATAAGAATGAAGCATTTTATTTCCAAAGTGTAGTAAATCGTTGTTTTCTCACAGCAGGGTGATTGCACTACAAGGCTGCAATTTTTATTTGCCCATCAAGTGGGCTTTTGGTGGAAATGACACACCACCAGCAGCATGTTGTCCACGAGAGGGGGGGTGGGATGGGGGGGCCAGCAGAAGAGGACAATTTGTTCTTCTATTGGTATGTACTCAGGATTTACAGTGTTTTAAAGAATGTTCATTGAAGTTCATATAAGAATGTAGCATTTTATTTCCAAAGTGTAGTAAATCCTTATTTTCTCACAGCAGGGTGATCGCACTACCAGGCTGCAATTTTTATTTGCCCATCAAGTGGGCTTTTGGTGAAAATGACACACCACCACCAGCATGTTGTCCACGAGAGGGGGGGTGGGATGGGGGGGCGAGCGGAAGAGGGCAAGTTGTTCTTCTATTGGTATGTACTCAGGCTTTACAGTGTTTTAAAGAATGTTCGTTGAAGTTCATATAAGAATGTAGCATTTTATTTCAAAAGTGTAGCAAACCGTTGTTTTCTCACAGCAGGGTGATCGCACTACAAGGCTGAAATTTTTGTTTGCCCATCAAGTGGGCTTTTGGTGGCAATGACACACCACCAGCAGCATGTTGTCCATGAGAGGAGGGGTGGGATGGGGGGGCGAGCGGAAGAGGACAAGTTGTTCTTCACTTGGTATGTACTCAGGCTTTACAGTGTTTTAAAGAATGTTCGTTGAAGTTCATATAAGAATGTAGCATTTTATTTCCAAAGTGTAGTAAATCGTTGTTCTTTCACAGCAGGGTGATTGCACTACAAGGCTGCAATTTTTATTTGCCCATCAAGTGCGCATTTGGTGGAAATGATTTACCACCAGCAGCATGTTGTTTACGAGAGGTGGGGGTGGGATGGGGGGGCGAGCGGAAGAGGACAAGTTGTTCTTCAATTGGTATTTACTCAGGCTTTACAGTGTTTTAAAGAATGTTCGTTGAAGTTCATATAAGAATGTAGCATTTTATTTCCAAAGTGTAGTATATCGTAGTTTTCTCACAGCAGGGTGATCGCACTACAAGGCTGCAATTTTTATTTGCCCATCAAGTGGGCTTTTGGTGAAAATGACACACCACCAGCAGCATATTGTTTACGAGAGGGGGCGGTGGGATGGGTGGACGAGCGGAAGAGGACAAGTTATTCTTCTATTGGTATGTACTCAGGCTTTACAGTGTTTTAAGTATGTACGTTGTAGTTCATATAAGAATGTAGAATTTTATTTCCAAAGTGTAGTATATCGTTGTTTTCTCACAGCAGGGTGATTGCACTACAAGGCACCAATTTTTATTTGCCCATCAAGTGCGCTTTTGGTGGAAATGACACACCAGCAGCAGCATGTTGTCCACAAGAGGAGGGGTGGGATGGGGGGGCGAGCAGGAGAGGACAAGTTGTTCCTCAATTGGTACGTACACAGGCTTTACAGTGTTTTAAAGAATGTTCGTTGAAGTTCATATAAGAATGTAGCATTTTATTTCCAAAGTGTAGTAAATCGTTCTTTTCTCACAGCAGGGTGATTGCACTACAAGGCTGCAATTTTTAATTGCCCATCAAGTGGGCTTTTGGTGAAATGACACACCACCAGCAGCATGTTGTTTACGAAAGTAGGGGGTGGGATGGGGGGCCGAGCGGAAGAGGACAAGTTGTTCTTCTATTGGTATGTACTCAGGCTTTACAGTGTTTTAAAGAATGTTCGTTGAAGTTCATATAAGAATGTAGTATTTTATTTCCAAAGTGTAGTAAATCGTTGTTTTCTCACAGCAGGGTGATCGCACTACAAGGCTGCAATTTTTATTTGACCATCATGTGCGCTTTTGGTGGAAATGACACACCACCAGCAGCATCTTGTTTGCGATATGGGGGGGTGGGATGGGGGGGGCGAGCGGAAGAGGACAAGTTGTTCTTCAATTGGTATGTACTCAGGCTTTACAGTGTTTTAAAGACTGCTCGTTGAAGTTCATATAAGAATGTAGCATTTTATTTCCAAAGTGTAGCAAATCCTTGTTTTCTCACAGCTGGGTGATTGCACTACAAGGCTGCAATTATTATTTGCCCATCAAGTTGGCTTTTGGTGGAAATGGCACACCACCAGCAGCATGTTGTCCACGAGACGAGGGGTGGGATGGCGGGGCGAGCAGGAGGGGACAAGTTGATCTTCAATTGGTAAGTACTCAGGCTTTACAGTGTTTTAAAGAATGTTCGTTGAAGTTCATATAAGAATGTAGCATTTTATTTCCAAAGTGTAGTAAATCGTTGTTTTCTCACAGCAGGGTGATCGCACTACAAGGCTGCAATTTTTATTTGCCCATCAAGTGCGCTTTTGGTGGAAATGACACACCACCAGCAGCATGTTGTTTACGAGAGGGGGGGTGGGATGGGGGGGCGAGCGGAAGAGGACAAGTTGTTCTTCAATTGGTATGTACTCAGGCTTTACAGTGTTTTAAAGAATGTTCGTTGAAGTTCATATAAGAATGTAGCATTTTATTTCCAAAGTGTAGCAAATCCTTGTTTTCTCACAGCAGGGTGATTGCACTACAAGGCTGCAATTTTTATTTGCCCATCAAGTTGGCTTTTTGTGGAAATGGCACACCACCAGCAGCATGTTGTCCACAAGACGAGGGGTGGGATGGGGGGGCGAGCAGGAGAGGACAAGTTGTTCTTCTATTGGTATGTACTCAGGCTTTACAGTGTTTTAAAGAATGTTCGTTGAAGTTCATATAAGAATGTAGCATTTTATTTCAAAAGTGTAGTAAATCGTTGTTTTCTCACAGCAGGGTGATTGCACTACAAGGCTGAAATTTTTATTTGCCCATCAAGTGGGCTTTGGTGGAAATGAAACACCACCAAAAGCATGTTGTTTACGAGAGGGGGGGGTGGGATGGGGGGGCGAGCGGAAGAGGACAAGTTGTTCTTCAATTGGTATGTACTCAGGCTTTACAGTGTTTTAAAGAATGTTCGTTGAAGTTCATATAAGAATGTAGCATTTTATTTCCAAAGTGTAGTAAATTGTTGTTTTCTCACAGCAGGGTGATTGCACTACAAGGCTGCAATTTTTATTTGCCCATCAAGTGCGCAATTGGTGGAAATGGTATACCACCAGCAGCATGTTGTTTACGAGAGGTGGGGGTGGGATGGGGGGGCGAGCGGAAGGGGACAAGTTGTTCTTCAATTGGTATGTACTCAGACTTTACAGTGTTTTAAAGAATGTTCGTTGAAGTTCATATAAGAATGTAGAATTTTATTTCCAAAGTGTAGTATATCGTTGTTTTCTCACAGCATTGTGATCGCACTACAAGGCTGCAATTTTTGTTTGCCCATCAGGTGGGCATTTGGTGGAAATGACACACCACCAGCAGCATGTTGGTTACGAGAGGGGGCGGTGGGATGGGTGGGCGAGCGGAAGAGGACAAATTGTTCTTCTATTGGTATGTACTCAGGCTTTACAGTGTTTTAAAGAATGTTCGTTGAAGTTCATATAAGAATGTAGAATTTTATTTCCAAAGTGTAGTATATCGTTGTTTTCTCACAGCATTGTGATCGCACTACAAGGCTGCAATTTTTGTTTGCCCATCAGGTGGGCATTTGGTGGAAATGACACACCACCAGCAGCATGTTGGTTACGAGAGGGGGCGGTGGGATGGGTGGGCGAGCGGAAGAGGACAAATTGTTCTTCTATTGGTATGTACTCAGGCTTTACAGTGTTTTAAAGAATGTTCGTTGAAGTTCATATAAGAATGTAGAATTTTATTTCCAAAGTGTAGTATATCGTTGTTTTCTCACAGCAGGGTGATTGCACTACACGGCAGCAATTATTATTTGCCCATCAAGTGCGCTTTTGGTGGAAATGACACACCACCTGCAGCATCTTGTTTACGATAAGGGGGGGGGGGGGGTGGGATGGGGGGGTGAGCGGAAGAGGACAAGTTGTTCTTCTATTGGTATGTACTCAGGCTTTACAGTGTTTTAAAGAATGTTCGTTGAAGTTTATATAAGAAGGTAGCATTTTATTTCCAAAGTGTAGCAAATCGTTGTTTTCTCACAGCAGGGTGATTGCACTACAAGGCTGCAATTTTTATTTGCCCATCAAGTGCGCATTTGGTGGAAATGATATACCACCAGCAGCATGTTGTTTACGAGAGGTGGGGGTGGGATGGGGGGGCGAGCGGAAGAGGACAAGTTGTTCTTCAATTGGTATGTACTCAGGCTTTTCAGTGTTTTAAAGAATGTTCGTTGAAGTTCATATAAGAATGTAGAATTTTATTTCCAAAGTGGAGTATATCGTTGTTTTCTCACAGCAGGGTGATCACACTACAAGGCTGCAATTTTTATTTGCCCATCAGGTGGGCATTTGGTGGAAATGACACACCACCAGCAGCATGTTGTTTACGAGAGGGGGCGGTGGGATGGGTGGGCGAGCGGAAGAGGACAAGTTGTTCTTCTATTGGTATGTACTCAGGATTTACAGTGTTTTAAAGAATGTTCGTTGAAGTTCATATAAGAATGTAGAATTTTATTTCCAATGTGTAGTATATCGTTGTTTTCTCACAGCAGGGTGATTGCACTACAAGGCAGCAATTTTTATTTGCCCATCAAGTGGGCTTTTGGTGGAAATGACACACCACCAGCAGCATGTTGTCCACGAGACGAGGGGTGGGATGGGTGGGCGAGCAGGAGAGGACAAGTTGTTCTTCAATTGGTATGTACTCAGGCTTTACAGTGTTTTAAAGAATGTTCGTTGAAGTTCATATAAGAATGTAGCATTTTATTTCCAAAGTGTAGTAAATCGTTGTTTTCTCACAGCAGGGTGATCGCACTACAAGGCTGCAATTTTTATTTGACCATCAAGTGCGCTTTTGGTGGAAATGACACACCACCAGCAGCATCTTGTTTACGATTGGGGGGAGGGGGGTGGGATGGGGGGTGAGCGGAAGGGGACAAGTTGTTCTTCTATTGGTATGTACTCAGGCTTTACAGTGTTTTAAAGAATGTTCGTTGAAGTTTATATAAGAAGGTAGCATTTTATTTCCAAAGTGTAGCAAATCGTTGTTTTCTCACAGCAGGGTGATTGCACTACAAGGCTGCAATTTTTACTTGCCCATCAAGTTGGCTTTTCGTAGAAATGACACACCACCAGCAGCATGTTGTCCACAAGTCGAGGGGTGGGATGGGGGGGCGAGCAGGAGAGGACAAGTTGTTCTTCTATTGGTATGTTCTCAGGCTTTACAGTGTTTTAAAGAATGTTCATTGAAGTTCATATAAGAATGTAGCATTTTATTTCCAAAGTGTAGTAAATCGTTGTTTTCTCACAGCAGGGTGATCGCACTACAAGGCTGCAATTTTTATTTGCCCATCAAGTTGGCTTTTGGTGGAAATGACACACCACCAGCAGCATGTTGACCACGAGAGGAGGGGTGGGATGGGGGGGCGAGCAGGAGAGGACAAGTTGTTCTTCTATTGGTAAGTACTCAGGCTTTACCGTGTTTTAAAGAATGTTCGTTGAAGTTCATATAAGAATGTAGCATTTTATTTCCAAAGTGTAGCAAATCGTTGTTTTCTCACAGCAGGGTGTTTGCACTACAAGGCTGCAATTTTTATTTGCCCATCAAGTTGGCTTTTGGTGGATACGACACACCACCAGCAGCATGTTGTTTACGAGAGGGGGGGGTGGGATGGGGGGCCGAGCGGAAGAGGACAAGTTGTTCTCCAATTGGTATGTACTAAGGCTTTACAGTGTTTTAAAGAATGTTCGTTGAAGTTCATATAAGAATGTAGCATTTTATTTCCAAAGTGTAGTAAATCGTTGTTTTCTCACTGCAGGGTGATAGCACTACTAGGCTGCAATTTTTATTTGCCCATCAAGTGCGCATTTGTTGGAAATGACATACCACCAGCAGCATGTTGTTTACGAGGGGGGGGGGGGGGGGTGGGATGGGGGGGCGAGCGGAAGAGGACAAGTACTTCTTCAATTGGTATGTACTCAGGCTTTACAGTGTTTTAAAGAATGTTCGTTGAAGTTCATATAAGAATGAAGCATTTTATTTCCAAAGTGTAGTAAATCGTTGTTTTCTCAACAGGCAGGGTGATTGCACTACAAGGCTGCAATTTTTATTTGCCCATCAAGTGGGCTTTTGGTGGAAATGACACACCACCAGCAGCATGTTGTCCACGAGAGGGGGGGTGGGATGGGGGGGCCAGCAGAAGAGGACAATTTGTTCTTCTATTGGTATGTACTCAGGATTTACAGTGTTTTAAAGAATGTTCATTGAAGTTTATAAGAATGTAGCATTTTATTTCCAAAGTGTAGTAAATCCTTATTTTCTCACAGCAGGGTGATCGCACTACCAGGCTGCAATTTTTATTTGCCCATCAAGTGGGCTTTTGGTGAAAATGACACACCACCACCAGCATGTTGTCCACGAGAGGGGGGGTGGGATGGGGGGGCGAGCGGAAGAGGGCAAGTTGTTCTTCTATTGGTATGTACTCAGGCTTTACAGTGTTTTAAAGAATGTTCGTTGAAGTTCATATAAGAATGTAGCATTTTATTTCAAAAGTGTAGCAAACCGTTGTTTTCTCACAGCAGGGTGATCGCACTACAAGGCTGAAATTTTTGTTTGCCCATCAAGTGGGCTTTTGGTGGCAATGACACACCACCAGCAGCATGTTGTCCATGAGAGGAGGGGTGGGATGGGGGGGCGAGCGGAAGAGGACAAGTTGTTCTTCACTTGGTATGTACTCAGGCTTTACAGTGTTTTAAAGAATGTTCGTTGAAGTTCATATAAGAATGTAGCATTTTATTTCCAAAGTGTAGTAAATCGTTGTTCTTTCACAGCAGGGTGATTGCACTACAAGGCTGCAATTTTTATTTGCCCATCAAGTGCGCATTTGGTGGAAATGATTTACCACCAGCAGCATGTTGTTTACGAGAGGTGGGGGTGGGATGGGGGGGCGAGCGGAAGAGGACAAGTTGTTCTTCAATTGGTATTTACTCAGGCTTTACAGTGTTTTAAAGAATGTTCGTTGAAGTTCATATAAGAATGTAGCATTTTATTTCCAAAGTGTAGTATATCGTAGTTTTCTCACAGCAGGGTGATCGCACTACAAGGCTGCAATTTTTATTTGCCCATCAAGTGGGCTTTTGGTGAAAATGACACACCACCAGCAGCATATTGTTTACGAGAGGGGGCGGTGGGATGGGTGGACGAGCGGAAGAGGACAAGTTATTCTTCTATTGGTATGTACTCAGGCTTTACAGTGTTTTAAGTATGTACGTTGTAGTTCATATAAGAATGTAGAATTTTATTTCCAAAGTGTAGTATATCGTTGTTTTCTCACAGCAGGGTGATTGCACTACAAGGCACCAATTTTTATTTGCCCATCAAGTGCGCTTTTGGTGGAAATGACACACCAGCAGCAGCATGTTGTCCACAAGAGGAGGGGTGGGATGGGGGGGCGAGCAGGAGAGGACAAGTTGTTCCTCAATTGGTACGTACACAGGCTTTACAGTGTTTTAAAGAATGTTCGTTGAAGTTCATATAAGAATGTAGCATTTTATTTCCAAAGTGTAGTAAATCGTTCTTTTCTCACAGCAGGGTGATTGCACTACAAGGCTGCAATTTTTAATTGCCCATCAAGTGGGCTTTTGGTGAAATGACACACCACCAGCAGCATGTTGTTTACGAAAGTAGGGGGTGGGATGGGGGGCCGAGCGGAAGAGGACAAGTTGTTCTTCTATTGGTATGTACTCAGGCTTTACAGTGTTTTAAAGAATGTTCGTTGAAGTTCATATAAGAATGTAGTATTTTATTTCCAAAGTGTAGTAAATCGTTGTTTTCTCACAGCAGGGTGATCGCACTACAAGGCTGCAATTTTTATTTGACCATCATGTGCGCTTTTGGTGGAAATGACACACCACCAGCAGCATCTTGTTTGCGATATGGGGGGGTGGGATGGGGGGGGCGAGCGGAAGAGGACAAGTTGTTCTTCAATTGGTATGTACTCAGGCTTTACAGTGTTTTAAAGAATGTTCGTTGAAGTTCATATAAGAATGTAGCATTTTATTTCCAAAGTGTAGCAAATCCTTGTTTTCTCACAGCTGGGTGATTGCACTACAAGGCTGCAATTATTATTTGCCCATCAAGTTGGCTTTTGGTGGAAATGGCACACCAACAGCAGCATGTTGTCCACGAGACGAGGGGTGGGATGGCGGGGCGAGCAGGAGGGGACAAGTTGATCTTCAATTGGTAAGTACTCAGGCTTTACAGTGTTTTAAAGAATGTTCGTTGAAGTTCATATAAGAATGTAGCATTTTATTTCCAAAGTGTAGTAAATCGTTGTTTTCTCACAGCAGGGTGATCGCACTACAAGGCTGCAATTTTTATTTGCCCATCAAGTGCGCTTTTGGTGGAAATGACACACCACCAGCAGCATGTTGTTTACGAGAGGGGGGGGTGGGATGGGGGGGCGAGCGGAAGAGGACAAGTTGTTCTTCAATTGGTATGTACTCAGGCTTTACAGTGTTTTAAAGAATGTTCGTTGAAGTTCATATAAGAATGTAGCATTTTATTTCCAAAGTGTAGCAAATCCTTGTTTTCTCACAGCAGGGTGATTGCACTACAAGGCTGCAATTTTTATTTGCCCATCAAGTTGGCTTTTTGTGGAAATGGCACACCACCAGCAGCATGTTGTCCACAAGACGAGGGGTGGGATGGGGGGGCGAGCAGGAGAGGACAAGTTGTTCTTCTATTGGTATGTACTCAGGCTTTACAGTGTTTTAAAGAATGTTCGTTGAAGTTCATATAAGAATGTAGCATTTTATTTCAAAAGTGTAGTAAATCGTTGTTTTCTCACAGCAGGGTGATTGCACTACAAGGCTGAAATTTTTATTTGCCCATCAAGTGGGCTTTGGTGGAAATGAAACACCACCAAAAGCATGTTGTTTACGAGAGGGGGGGGGTGGGATGGGGGGGCGAGCGGAAGAGGACAAGTTGTTCTTCAATTGGTATGTACTCAGGCTTTACAGTGTTTTAAAGAATGTTCGTTGAAGTTCATATAAGAATGTAGCATTTTATTTCCAAAGTGTAGTAAATTGTTGTTTTCTCACAGCAGGCTGATTGCACTACAAGGCTGCAATTTTTATTTGCCCATCAAGTGCGCAATTGGTGGAAATGGTATACCACCAGCAGCATGTTGTTTACGAGAGGTGGGGGTGGGATGGGGGGGCGAGCGGAAGGGGACAAGTTGTTCTTCAATTGGTATGTACTCAGACTTTACAGTGTTTTAAAGAATGTTCGTTGAAGTTCATATAAGAATGTAGAATTTTATTTCCAAAGTGTAGTATATCGTTGTTTTCTCACAGCATTGTGATCGCACTACAAGGCTGCAATTTTTGTTTGCCCATCAGGTGGGCATTTGGTGGAAATGACACACCACCAGCAGCATGTTGGTTACGAGAGGGGGCGGTGGGATGGGTGGGCGAGCGGAAGAGGACAAATTGTTCTTCTATTGGTATGTACTCAGGCTTTACAGTGTTTTAAAGAATGTTCGTTGAAGTTCATATAAGAATGTAGAATTTTATTTCCAAAGTGTAGTATATCGTTGTTTTCTCACAGCATTGTGATCGCACTACAAGGCTGCAATTTTTGTTTGCCCATCAGGTGGGCATTTGGTGGAAATGACACACCACCAGCAGCATGTTGGTTACGAGAGGGGGCGGTGGGATGGGTGGGCGAGCGGAAGAGGACAAATTGTTCTTCTATTGGTATGTACTCAGGCTTTACAGTGTTTTAAAGAATGTTCGTTGAAGTTCATATAAGAATGTAGAATTTTATTTCCAAAGTGTAGTATATCGTTGTTTTCTCACAGCAGGGTGATTGCACTACACGGCAGCAATTATTATTTGCCCATCAAGTGCGCTTTTGGTGGAAATGACACACCACCTGCAGCATCTTGTTTACGATAAGGGGGGGGGGGGGGTGGGATGGGGGGGTGAGCGGAAGAGGACAAGTTGTTCTTCTATTGGTATGTACTCAGGCTTTACAGTGTTTTAAAGAATGTTCGTTGAAGTTTATATAAGAAGGTAGCATTTTATTTCCAAAGTGTAGCAAATCGTTGTTTTCTCACAGCAGGGTGATTGCACTACAAGGCTGCAATTTTTATTTGCCCATCAAGTGCGCATTTGGTGGAAATGATATACCACCAGCAGCATGTTGTTTACGAGAGGTGGGGGTGGGATGGGGGGGCGAGCGGAAGAGGACAAGTTGTTCTTCAATTGGTATGTACTCAGGCTTTTCAGTGTTTTAAAGAATGTTCGTTGAAGTTCATATAAGAATGTAGAATTTTATTTCCAAAGTGTAGTAAATCGTTGTTTTCTCACAGCAGGGTGATCACACTACAAGGCTGCAATTTTTATTTGCCCATCAGGTGGGCATTTGGTGGAAATGACACACCACCAGCAGCATGTTGTTTACGAGAGGGGGCGGTGGGATGGGTGGGCGAGCGGAAGAGGACAAGTTGTTCTTCTATTGGTATGTACTCAGGATTTACAGTGTTTTAAAGAATGTTCGTTGAAGTTCATATAAGAATGTAGAATTTTATTTCCAATGTGTAGTATATCGTTGTTTTCTCACAGCAGGGTGATTGCACTACAAGGCAGCAATTTTTATTTGCCCATCAAGTGGGCTTTTGGTGGAAATGACACACCACCAGCAGCATGTTGTCCACGAGACGAGGGGTGGGATGGGTGGGCGAGCAGGAGAGGACAAGTTGTTCTTCAATTGGTATGTACTCAGGCTTTACAGTGTTTTAAAGAATGTTCGTTGAAGTTCATATAAGAATGTAGCATTTTATTTCCAAAGTGTAGTAAATCGTTGTTTTCTCACAGCAGGGTGATCGCACTACAAGGCTGCAATTTTTATTTGACCATCAAGTGCGCTTTTGGTGGAAATGACACACCACCAGCAGCATCTTGTTTACGATTGGGGGGAGGGGGGTGGGATGGGGGGTGAGCGGAAGGGGACAAGTTGTTCTTCTATTGGTATGTACTCAGGCTTTACAGTGTTTTAAAGAATGTTCGTTGAAGTTTATATAAGAAGGTAGCATTTTATTTCCAAAGTGTAGCAAATCGTTGTTTTCTCACAGCAGGGTGATTGCACTACAAGGCTGCAATTTTTATTTGCCCATCAAGTTGGCTTTTCGTAGAAATGACACACCACCAGCAGCATGTTGTCCACAAGTCGAGGGGTGGGATGGGGGGGCGAGCAGGAGAGGACAAGTTGTTCTTCTATTGGTATGTTCTCAGGCTTTACAGTGTTTTAAAGAATGTTCGTTGAAGTTCATATAAGAATGTAGCATTTTATTTCCAAAGTGTAGTAAATCGTTGTTTTCTCACAGCAGGGTGATCGCACTACAAGGCTGCAATTTTTATTTGCCCATCAAGTTGGCTTTTGGTGGAAATGACACACCACCAGCAGCATGTTGACCACGAGAGGAGGGGTGGGATGGGGGGGCGAGCAGGAGAGGACAAGTTGTTCTTCTATTGGTAAGTACTCAGGCTTTACCGTGTTTTAAAGAATGTTCGTTGAAGTTCATATAAGAATGTAGCATTTTATTTCCAAAGTGTAGCAAATCGTTGTTTTCTCACAGCAGGGTGTTTGCACTACAAGGCTGCAATTTTTATTTGCCCATCAAGTTGGCTTTTGGTGGATACGACACACCACCAGCAGCATGTTGTCCACGAGACGAGGGGTGGGATGGGGGGGCGAGCAGCAGAGGACAAGTTGTTCTTCTATTGGTAAGTTATCAGGCTTTACAGTGTTTTAAAGAATGTTCGTTGAAGTTCATATAAGAATGTAGCATTTTATTTCCAAAGTGTAGCAAATCCTTGTTTTCTCACAGCAGGGTGATTGCACTACAAGGGTGCAATTTTTATTTGCCCATCAAGTAGGCTTTTGGTGGAAATGACACACCACCAGCAGCATGTTGTCCACGAGAGGGGGGGTGGGATGGCGGGGTGAGCAGGAGAGGACATGTTGCTCTTCTATTGGTATGTACTCGGGCTTTACAGTATTTTAAAGGATGTTCGTTGATATTCATATCAGAATGTAGCATTTTATTTCCAATGTGTACTAAATTGTTGTTTTCTCACAGCAGGGTGATTGCACTACAAGGCTGCAATTTTTATTTGCCCATCAAGTGGGCTTTTGGTGGAAATGACACACCACCAGCAGCATGTTGTTTACGAGAGGGGGGGGTGGGATGGGGGGCCGAGCGGAAGAGGACAAGTTGTTCTCCAATTGGTATGTACTAAGGCTTTACAGTGTTTTAAAGAATGTTCGTTGAAGTTCATATAAGAATGTAGCATTTTATTTCCAAAGTGTAGTAAATCGTTGTTTTCTCACAGCAGGGTGATCGCACTACTAGGTCGCAATTTTTATTTGCCCATCAAGTGCGCATTTGGTGGAAATGACATACCACCAGCAGCATGTTGTTTACGAGAGGGGGGGGGGGTGGGATGGGGGGGCGAGCGGAAGAGGACAAGTTGTTCTTCAATTGGTATGTACTCAGGCTTTACAGTGTTTTAAAGAATGTTCGTTGAAGTTCATATAAGAATGTAGCATTTTATTTCCAAAGTGTAGTAAATCGTTGTTTTCTCACAGCAGGGTGATTGCACTACAAGGCTGCAATTTTTATTTGCCCATCAAGTGGGCTTTTGGTGGAAAAGACACACCACCACCATCATGTTGTACACGAGAGGGGGGGTGGGATGGGGGGGGCCAGCGGAAGAGGACAATTTGTTCTTCTATTGGTATGTACTCAGGCTTTACAGTGTTTTAAAGAATGTTCGTTGAAGTTCATATAAGAATGTAGCATTTTATTTCCAAAGTGTACTAAATCCTTGTTTTCTCACAGCAGGGTGATCGCACTACCAGGCTGCAATTTTTATTTGCCCATCAAGTGGGCTTTTGGTGGAAATGACACACCACCACCAGCATGTTATCCACGAGAGGGGGGGTGGGATGGGGGGGCGAGCGGAAGAGGACAAGTTGTTCTTCTATTGGTATGTACTCAGGCTTTACAGTGTTTTAAAGAATGTTCGTTGAAGTTCATATAAGAATGTAGCATTTTATTTCAAAAGTGTAGCAAACCGTTGTTTTCTCACAGCAGGGTGATCGCACTACAAGGCTGCAATTTTTGTTTGCCCATCAAGTGGGCTTTTGGTGGAAATGACACACCACCACCAGCATGTTGTCCACGAGAGGGGGGCGGTGGGATGGGGGGGCGAGCGGAAGAGGACAAGTTGTTCTTCTATTGGCATGTACTCAGGCTTTACAGTGTTTTAAAGAATGTTCGTTGAAGTTCATATAAGAATGTAGCATTTTATTTCCAAAATGTAGTAAATCGTTGTTTTCTCACAGCAGGGTGATCGCACTACAAGGCTGCAATTTTTATTTGCCCATCAAGTGAGCTTTTGGTGGCAATGACACACCACCAGCAGCATGTGTTTGACGAGAGAGGGGGGGGGGGGGGGCGGAAGAAGACAAGTTGTCCTTCTATTGGTATGTAGTAGGCTCATCGTGTTTTAAAGAATGTTCGTTCAAGTTCATATAATAACGTAGCATTTTATTTCCAAAGTGTAGCAAATCGTTGTTTTCTCACAGCAGGGTGATTGCACTACAAGGCTGCAATTTTTATTTGCCCATCAAGTGCGCTTTTGGTGGAAATGACACACCACCAGCAGCATCTTGTTTACGAGAGGGGGGGGGGGGGGGTGGAATGGGGGGGCAAGCGGAAGAGGAAAAGTTGTTCTTCAATTGGTATGTACTCAGGCTTTACAGTGTTTTAAAGAATGTTCGTTGAAGTTTATATAAGAACGTAGCATTTTATTTCCAAAGTGTAGCAAATCATTGTTTTCTCACAACAGGGTGATTGCACTACAAGGCTGCAATTTTTATTTGCCCATCAAGTTGGCTTTTCGTGGAAATGACACACCACCAGCAGCATCTTGTCCACGAGAGGAGGGGTGGGATGGGGGGGCGAGCAGGAGAGGACAAGTTGTTCTTCTATTGGAATGTACTCAGGCTTTACAGTGTTTTAAAGAATGTTCGTTGAAGTTCATCTAAGAATGTAGCATTTTATTTTAAAAGTGTAGTAAATCGTTGTTTTCTCACAGCAGGGTGATCGCACTACAAGGCGGCAAATTTTATTTGCCCATCAAGTTGGCTTTAGGTGGAAATGACACACCACCAGCAGCATGTTGTCCACGAGACGAGGGGTCGGATGGGGCGGGCGAGCAGGAGAGGACAAGTTGTTCTTCTAATGGTATGTACTCAGGCTTTACAGTGTTTTAAAGAATGTTCGTTGAAGTTCATATAAGAATGTAGCATTTTATTTCCAAAGTGTAGCAAATGGTTGTTTTCTCACAGGAGGGTGATTGCACTACAAGGCTGCAATTTTTATTTGCCCATCAAGTTGGCTTTTGGTGGATATGACACACCACCAGCAGCATGTTGTCCACGAGACGAGGGGTGGGATGGGGGGGCAAGCAGCAGAGGACAAGTTGTTCTTCTATTGGTATGTACTCAGGCTTTACATTGTTTTAAAGAATGTTCGTTGAAGTTCGTATAAGAATGTAGCATTTTATTTCCAAAGTGTAGCAAATCGTTGTTTTCTCACAGCAGCGTGATTGCACTACAAGGCTGCAATTTTTATTTGCCCATCAAGTGGGCTTTTGGAGGAAGTGTCACACCACCAGCAGCATGTTGTTTACGAGAGGAGGGGTAGGATGGGGGGGGGGGGGGCGAGCTGGAGAGGACAAGTTGTTCTTCTATTGGTACGTACTCAGGCTTTACAGTGTTTTAAAGAATGTTCGTTGAAGTTCATATAAGAATGTAGCATTTTATTTCCAAAGTGTAGTAAATCGTTGTTTTCTCACAGCAGGGTGATCGCACTACAAGGCTGCAATTTTTAGTTGCCCATCAAGTGGGCTTTTGGTGGAAATGACACACCACCAGCAGCATGTTGTTTACGAGAGGGGGTGGTGGGATGGGGGGGCGAGCGGAAGAGGACAAGTTGTTCTTCTATTGGT
Organism: Schistocerca serialis cubense; assembly: GCF_023864345.2. Lineage (NCBI taxonomy): Eukaryota > Metazoa > Arthropoda > Insecta > Orthoptera > Acrididae > Schistocerca > Schistocerca serialis. The sequence continues at coordinate 1,897,744 of NW_026047617.1, forward strand.
ATGTACTCAGGCTTTACAGTGTTTTAAAGAATGTTCGTTGAAGTTCATATAAGAATGTAGCATTTTATTTCCAAAGTGTAGTAAATCATTGTTTTCTCACAGCAGAATGATTGCACTACAAGGCTGCAATTTTTTGCCCATCAAGTGGGCTTTTGGTGGAAATGACACACCACCAGCAGCATGTTGTCCACTAGAGGAGGGGTGCGATGGGGGGGGCGAGCAGGAGAGGACAAGTTGTTCTTCTATTGGTATGTACTCAGTCTTTATAGTGTTTTAAAGAATGTTCGTTGAAGTTCATATAAGAATGTAGCATTTTATTTCCAAAGTGTAGTAAATCGTTGTTTTCTCACAGCAGTGTGATTGCACTACAAGGCTGAAATTTTTATTTTCCCATCAAGTGGGCTTTTGGTGGAAAAGACACACCACCAGCAGCATGTTGTCCACGAGAGGAGGGGTGGGATGGGGGGTCCAGCAGGAGAGGACAAGTTGTTCTTCTATTGGTATGTACTCAGGCTTTACAGTGTTTTAAAGAATGTTCGTTGAAGTTCATATAAGAATGTAGTATTTTATTTCCAAAGTGTAATAAATCGTTGTTTTCTCACAGCAGGGTGATCGCACTACAAGGCTGCAATTTTTATTTGCCAATCAAGTGCGCTTGTGGTGGAAATGACACACCACAAGCAGCATGTTGTTTACGAGTGGGGGGGTGGGATGGGGGGGCGAGCGGAAGAGGACAAGTTGTTCTTCTATTGGCATGTACTCAGGCTTTACAGTGTTTTAAAGAATGTTCGTTGAAGTTCATTTAATAATGTAGCATTTTATTTCCAAAGTGTAGTAAATCGTTGTTTTCTCACAGCAGGGTGATTGCACTACAAGGTTGCAATTTTTATTTGCCCATCAAGTGGGCTTTTGGTGGAAATGACACTCCACCAGCAGCATGTTGTTTACGAGAGGGGGGGGGGGGGGGGGAGGGTGGGATGGGGGGGCGAGCGGAAGAGGACAAGTTGTTCTTAAATTGGTATGTACTAAGGCTTTACAGTGTTTTAAAGAATGCTCGTTGAAGTTCATATAAGAATGTAGCATTTTATTTCCAAAGTGTAGTAAATAATTGTTTTCTCACAGCAGGGTGATTGCACTACAAGGCTGCAATTTTTATTTGCCCATCAAGTGCGCATTTGGTGGAAATGGCACACCACCAGCAGCATGTTGTTTACGAGAGGGGGGTGGGGGGGGGGGGGGAGGGATGGGGGTCGAGCGGAAGAGGACAAATTGCTCTTCTATTGGTAATTACTCAGGCTTTACAGTGTTTTAAAGAATGTTCGTTGAAGTTAATATAAGAATGTTGCATTTTATTTCCAAAGTGTAGTAAATCGTTGTTTTCTCACAGCAGGGTGGTCGCACTACAAGGCTGCATTTTTATTTGTCCATCAAGTGGGCTTTTGGTGGAAATGACACACCACCAGCAGCATGTTGTATACGAGAGTGGTGGGTGGGATGGGGGGGGCGAGTGGAAGAGGACAAGTTGTTCTTCAATTGGTATGTACTCAGGCTTTACAGTGTTTTAATGAATGTTCGTTGAAGTTCATTTAAGGATGTAGCATTTTATTTCCAAAGTGTAGTAAATCTTGTTTTCTCACAGCAGGGTGATTGCACTACAAGGCTGCAAATTTTATTTGCCCATCAAGTGCGCTTTTGGTGGAAATGACACACCACCAGCAGCATGTTGTCTACGAGAGGGAGGGGTGGGATGGGGGGGCGAGTGGAAGAGGACAAGTTGTTCTTCAATTGGTATGTACTCAGGCTTTACAGTGTTTTAAAGAATGTTCTTTGAAGTTCATATAAGAATGTAGCAATTTATATCCAAAGTGTAGTAAATCGTTGTTTTCTCACAGCAGGGTTATCGCACTACAAGGCTGCAATTTTTATTTGCCCATCAAGTGGGCTTTTGGTGGAAATGACACACCACCAGCAGCATGTTGTCCACGAGAGGACGGGTGGGATGGGGGGGCGAGCAGGAGAGGACAAGTTGTTCTTCTATTGGTATGTACTCAGGCTTTACAGTGTTTTAAAGAATGTTCGTTCAAGTTCATATAAGAATGTAGCCTTTTATTTCCAAAGTGTAGTAAATCGTAGTTTTCTCACAGCTGGGTGATTGCACTACAAGGCTGCAATTTTTATTTGCCCATCAAGTGGGCTTTTGGTGGACATGACACACCACCAGCAGCATGCTGTTTACGAGAGGGGGGTGGGGGGTAGGGATGGGGGGGCGAGCGGAACAGGACAAGTTGTTCTTCTATTGGTATCTACTCAGGCTTTACAGTGTTTTAAAGAATGTTCGTTGAAGTTCCTATAAGAATGTAGCATTTTATTTCCAAAGTGTAGTAAATCGTTGTTTTCTCACAGCAGGTTGATCGCACTACAAGGCTGCAATTTTTATTTGCCCATCAAGTGCGCTTTTGGTGGAAATGACACACCACCAGCAGCATGTTGTCCACGAGAGGAGGGGTGGGATGGGGGGGCGAGCAGGAGAGGACAAGTTGTTCTTCTATTGGTATGTACTCACGCTTTACAGTGTTTTAAAGAAAGTTCGTTCAAGTTCATATAAGAATGTAGCATTTTATTTCCAAAGTGTAGTATATCGTTGTTTTGTCACAGCAGGGTGATTGCACTACAAGGCTGCAATTTTTATTTGCCCATCAAGTGCGCTTTTGGTGGAAATGACACACCACCAGCAGCATGTTGTCCACGAGAGGAGGGGTGGGATGGGGGGCGAGCAGGAGAGGACAAGTTGTTCTTCTATTGGTATGTACTCAGGCTTTACAGTGTTTTAAAGAATGTTCGTTGAAGTTCATATAAGAATGTAGCATTTTATTTCCAAAGTGTAGTAAATTGTTGTTTTCTCACAGCAGGGTGATTGCACTACAAGGCTGCAATTTTTATTGCCCATCAAGTGGGCTTTTGGTGGAAATGACACACCACCAGCAGCATGTTGTCCACGAGAGGAGGGGTGGGATGGGGGGGGGGGGGCGAGCAGTAGAGGACAAGTTGTTCTTCTATTGATATGTACTCAGGCTTTACAGTGTTTTAAAGAATGTTCGTTCAAGTTCATATAAGAATGTAGCATGTTATTTCCAAAGTGTAGTAAATCGTTGTTTTCTCACAGCAGGGTGTTCGCACTACAAGGCTGCAATTTTTATTTGCCCATCAACTGGGCTTTTGGTGGAAATGACACACCACCAGCAGCATGTTGTCTACGAGAGGGAGAGGTGGGATGGGGGGGCGAGTGGAAGAGGACAAGTTGTTCTTCAATTGGTATGTACTCAGGCTTTACAGTGTTTTAAAGAATGTTCGTTGAAGTTCATATAAGAATGTAGCAATTTCTATCCAAAGTGTAGTAAATCGTTGTTTTCTCACAGCAGGGTTATCGCACTACAAGGCTGCAATTTTTATTTGCCCATCAAGTGGTCTTTTGGTGGAAACGACACACCACCAGCAGCATGTTGTCCACGAGAGGAGGGGTGGGATGGGGGGGCGAGCGGAAGAGGACAAGTTGTTCTTAAATTGGTATGTACTAAGGCTTTACAGTGTTTTAAAGAATGTTCGTTCAAGTTCATATAAGAATGTAGCATTTTATTTCCAAAGTGTAGTAAATAATTGTTTTCTCACAGCAGGGTGATTGCACTACAAGGCTGCAATTTTTATTTGCCCATCAAGTGCGCATTTGGTGGAAATGGCACACCACCAGCAGCATGTTGTTTACGAGAGGGGGGTGGGGGGGGGGGGGAGGGATGGGGGTCGAGCGGAAGAGGACAAATTGCTCTTCTATTGGTAAGTACTCAGGCTTTACAGTGTTTTAAAGAATGTTTGTTGAAGTTAATATAAGAATGTTGCATTTTATTTCCAAAGTGTAGTAAATCGTTGTTTTCTCACAGCAGGGTGGTCGCACTACAAGGCTGCATTTTTATTTGTCCATCAAGTGGGCTTTTGGTGGAAATGACACACCACCAGCAGCATGTTGTATACGAGAGTGGTGGGTGGGATGGGGGGGGCGAGTGGAAGAGGACAAGTTGTTCTTCAATTGGTATGTACTCAGGCTTTACAGTGTTTTAATGAATGTTCGTTGAAGTTCATTTAAGGATGTAGCATTTTATTTCCAAAGTGTAGTAAATCTTGTTTTCTCACAGCAGGGTGATTGCACTACAAGGCTGCAAATTTTATTTGCCCATCAAGTGCGCTTTTGGTGGAAATGACACACCACCAGCAGCATGTTGTCTACGAGAGGGAGGGGTGGGATGGGGGGGCGAGTGGAAGAGGACAAGTTGTTCTTCAATTGGTATGTACTCAGGCTTTACAGTGTTTTAAAGAATGTTCTTTGAAGTTCATATAAGAATGTAGCAATTTATATCCAAAGTGTAGTAAATCGTTGTTTTCTCACAGCAGGGTTATCGCACTACAAGGCTGCAATTTTTATTTGCCCATCAAGTGGGCTTTTGGTGGAAATGACACACCACCAGCAGCATGTTGTCCACGAGAGGACGGGTGGGATGGGGGGGCGAGCAGGAGAGGACAAGTTGTTCTTCTATTGGTATGTACTCAGGCTTTACAGTGTTTTAAAGAATGTTCGTTCAAGTTCATATAAGAATGTAGCCTTTTATTTCCAAAGTGTAGTAAATCGTAGTTTTCTCACAGCTGGGTGATTGCACTACAAGGCTGCAATTTTTATTTGCCCATCAAGTGGGCTTTTGGTGGACATGACACACCACCAGCAGCATGCTGTTTACGAGAGGGGGGTGGGGGGTAGGGATGGGGGTGCGAGCGGAACAGGACAAGTTGTTCTTCTATTGGTATCTACTCAGGCTTTACAGTGTTTTAAAGAATGTTCGTTGAAGTTCCTATAAGAATGTAGCATTTTATTTCCAAAGTGTAGTAAATCGTTGTTTTCTCACAGCAGGTTGATCGCACTACAAGGCTGCAATTTTTATTTGCCCATCAAGTGCGCTTTTGGTGGAAATGACACACCACCAGCAGCATGTTGTCCACGAGAGGAGGGGTGGGATGGGGGGGCGAGCAGGAGAGGACAAGTTGTTCTTCTATTGGTATGTACTCACGCTTTACAGTGCTTTAAAGAAAGTTCGTTCAAGTTCATATAAGAATGTAGCATTTTATTTCCAAAGTGTAGTATATCGTTGTTTTGTCACAGCAGGGTGATTGCACTACAAGGCTGCAATTTTTATTTGCCCATCAAGTGCGCTTTTGGTGGAAATGACACACCACCAGCAGCATGTTGTCCACGAGAGGAGGGGTGGGATGGGGGCGAGCAGGAGAGGACAAGTTGTTCTTCTATTGGTATGTACTCAGGCTTTACAGTGTTTTAAAGAATGTTCGTTGAAGTTCATATAAGAATGTAGCATTTTATTTCCAAAGTGTAGTAAATTGTTGTTTTCTCACAGCAGGGTGATTGCACTACAAGGCTGCAATTTTTATTGCCCATCAAGTGGGCTTTTGGTGGAAATGACACACCACCAGCAGCATGTTGTCCACGAGAGGAGGGGTGGGATGGGGGGGGGGGGGGCGAGCAGTAGAGGACAAGTTGTTCTTCTATTGATATGTACTCAGGCTTTACAGTGTTTTAAAGAATGTTCGTTCAAGTTCATATAAGAATGTAGCATGTTATTTCCAAAGTGTAGTAAATCGTTGTTTTCTCACAGCAGGGTGTTCGCACTACAAGGCTGCAATTTTTATTTGCCCATCAACTGGGCTTTTGGTGGAAATGACACACCACCAGCAGCATGTTGTCTACGAGAGGGAGAGGTGGGATGGGGGGGCGAGTGGAAGAGGACAAGTTGTTCTTCAATTGGTATGTACTCAGGCTTTACAGTGTTTTAAAGAATGTTCGTTGAAGTTCATATAAGAATGTAGCAATTTCTATCCAAAGTGTAGTAAATCGTTGTTTTCTCACAGCAGGGTTATCGCACTACAAGGTTGCAATTTTTATTTGCCCATCAAGTGGTCTTTTGGTGGAAACGACACACCACCAGCAGCATGTTGTCCACGAGAGGAGGGGTGGGATGGGGGGGGCGAGCAGGAGAGGACAAGTTGTTCTTCTATTGGTATGTACTCAGGCTTTATAGTGTTTTAAAGAATGTTCATTGAAGTTCATATAAGAATGTAGCATTTTATTTCCAAAGTGTAGCAAACCGTTGTTTTCTCACAGCAGGGTGATTGCACTACAAGGCTGCAATCATTATTTGCCCATCAAGTGGGCTTTTGGTGGAAATGACACACCACCAGCAGCATGTTGTCCACGAGAGGAGGGGTGGGATGGGGGGGCGAGCAGGAGAGGACAAGTTGTTCTTCTATTGGTATGTACTCAGGCTTTACAGTGTTTTAAAGAATGTTCGTTCAAGTTCATATAAGAATGTAGCCTTTTATTTCCAAAGTGTAGTAAATCGTTGTTTTCTCACAGCTGGGTGATTGCACTACAAGGCTGCAATTTTTATTTGCCCATCAAGTGGGCTTTTGGTGGACATGACACACCACCAGCAGCATGCTGTTTACGAGAGGGGGGTGGGGGGTAGGGATGGGGGGGCGAGCGGAACAGGACAAGTTGTTCTTCTATTGGTATCTACTCAGGCTTTACAGTGTTTTAAAGAATGTTCGTTGAAGTTCATATAAGAATGTAGCATTTTATTTCCAAAGTGTTGTAAATCGTTGTTTTCTCACAGCAGGGTGATTGCACTACAAGGCTGCAATTTTTATTTGCCCATCAAGTGGGCTTTTGGTGGAAAAGGCACACCACCAGCAGCATGTTGTCCACGAGAGGAGGGGTGGGATGGGGGGTCCAGCAGGAGAGGACAAGTTGTTCTTCTATCGGTATGTACTCAGGCTTTACAGTGTTTTAAAGAATGTTCGTTGAAGTTCACATAAGAATGTAGTATTTTATTTCCAAAGTGTAGTAAATCGTTGTTTTCTCACAGCAGGGTGATCGCACTACAAGGCTGCAATTTTTATTTGCCAATCAAGTGCGCTTGTGGTGGAAATGACACACCACAAGCAGCATGTTGTTTACGAGAGGGGGGGTGGGATGGGGGGGCGAGCGGAAGAGGACAAGTTGTTCTTCTATTGGCATGTACTCAGGCTTTACAGTGTTTTAAAGAATGTTCGTTGAAGTTCATATAATAATGTAGCATTTTATTTCCAAAGTGTAGTAAATCGTTGTTTTCTCACAGCAGGTTGTTTGCACTACAAGGCTGCAATTTTTATTTGCCCATCAGGTGGGCTTTTGGTGGAAATGACACACCACCAGCAGCATGTTGTCCACGAGAGGAGGGGTGGGATGGGGGGCCGAGCAGGAGAGGACAAGTTGTTGTTCTATTGGTATGTACTCAGGCCTTACAGTGTTTTAAAGAATGTTTGTTGAAGTTCATATAAGAATGTAGCATTTTATTTCCAAAGTGTAGTAAATTGTTGTTTTCTCACAGCAGGGTGATTGCACTACAAGGCTGCAATTTTTATTGCCCATCAAGTGGGCTTTTGGTGGAAATGACACACCACCAGCAGCATGTTGTCCACGAGACGAGGGGTGGGATGGGGGGGGGGGGGGGCGAGCAGTAGAGGACAAGTTGTTCTTCTATTGATATGTACTCAAGCTTTACAGTGTTTTAAAGAATGTTCGTTCAAGTTCATATAAGAATGTAGCATGTCATTTCCAAAGTGTAGTAAATCGTTGTTTTCTCACAGCAGGGTGATCGCACTACAAGGCTGCAATCTTTATTTGCCCATCAAGTGGGCTTTTGGTGGAAATGACACACCACCAGCAGCATGTTGTCCACGAGAGGAGGGGTGGGATGGGGGGGCGAGCAGGAGAGGACAAGTTGTTCTTCAATTGGTATGTACTCAGGCTTTACATTGTTTTAAAGAATGTTCATTTAAGTTCATATAAGAATATCGCATTTTATTTCCAAAGTGTAGTGAATCGTTGTTTTCTCACAGCAGGGTGATTGCACTACAAGGCTGCTATTTTTATTTGCCCATCAAGTGGGCTCTTGGTGGAAATGACACACCACCAGCAGCATGTTGTTTACGAGAGGGGGGGGTGGGATGGGGGGGCCAGCGGAAGAGGACAAGTTGCTCTTCAATTGGTAAGTACACAGGCTTTACAGTGTTTTAAAAAATGTTCGTTGAAGTTCATATAAGAATGTAGCATTTTATTTCCAAAGTGTAGTAAATCGTTGTTTTCTCACGGCAGGGTGATCGCACTACAAGGCTGCAATTTTTTTTGCCCATCAAGTGCGCTTTTGGTGGAAATGACACACCACCAGCAGCATGTTGTTTACGAGAGGGGGGAGTGGGATGGGGGGGCGAGCGGAAGAGGACAAGTTGTTCTTCTATTGGTATGTACTCATTCTTTACAGTGTTTTACAGAATGTTCATTGAAGTTCATATAAGAATGTACCATTTTATTTCCAAAGTATAGTAAATCGTTGTTTTCTCACAGCAGGGTGATTGCACTTCAAGGCAGCAATTTTTATTTGCCCATCAAGTGGGCTTTTGGTGGAAATGACACACCACCAGCAGAATGTTTTCCACGTGAGGAGGGGTGGGATGGGGGGGTGAGCTGGAGAGTACAAGTTGTTCTTCTATTGGTATGTACTCAGGCTTTACAGTGTTTTAAAGAATGTTCGTTGAAGTTCATATAAGAATGTAGCATTTTATTTCCAAAGTGTAGTAAATCGTTGTTTTCTCACAGCAGGGTGATCGCACTACAAGGCTGCAATTTTTATTTGCCAATCAAGTGCGCTTGTGGTGGAAATGACACACCACAAGCAGCATGTTGTTTACGAGAGGGGGGGTGGGATGGGGGGGCGAGCGGAAGAGGACAAGTTGTTCTTCTATTGGCATGTACTCAGGCTTTACAGTGTTTTAAAGAATGTTCGTTGAAGATCATATAAGAATGTAGCATTTTATTTCCAAAGTGTAGTAAATCGTTGTTTTCTCACAGCAGGGTGATCGCACTAAAAGGCTGCAGTTTTTATTTGCCCATCAAGTGGGCTTTTGGTGGAAATGACACGCCACCAGGAGCATGTTGTCCACGAGAGGAGGGGTGGGATGGGGGGGCGAGCAGGAGAGGACAAGTTGTTCTTCTATTGGTATGTACGCAGGCTTTACAGTGCTTTAAAGAATGTTCGTTGAAGTTCATATAAGAATTTAGCATTTTATTTCCAAAGTGTAGTAAATCATTGTTTTCTCACAGCAGGGTGATCGCACTACAAGGCTGCAATTTTTATTTGCCCATCAAGTGGGCTTTTGGAGGAAATGTCACACCACCAGCAGCTTGTTGTTTACGAGAGGAGGGGTAGGAGGGGGGGGGGGGGGGGCGAGCAGGAGAGGACAAGTTGTTCTTCTATTGGTACGTACTCAGGCTTTACAGTGTTTTAAAGAATGTTCGTTGAAGTTCATATAAGAATGTAGCATTTTATTTCCAAAGTGTAGTAAATCGTTGTTTTCTCACAGCAGGGTGATCGCACTACAAGGCTGCAATTTTTATTTGCCCATCAAGTGGGATTTTGGTGGAAATGACACACCACCAGCAGCATGTTGTTTACGAGAGGGGGGGGGTGGGATGGGGGGGGCGAGCGGAAGAGGACAAGTTGTTCCTCTATTGGTATGTACTCAGGCTTTACAGTGTTTTAAAGAATGTTCGTTGAAGTTCATATAAGAATGTAGCATTTTATTTTTAAAGTGTAGTAAATCATTGTTTTATCACAGCAGAATGATTGCACTACATGGCTGCAATTTTTTGCCCATCAAGTTGGCTTTTGGTGGAAATGACACACCACCAGCAGCATGTTGTCCATGAGAGGAGGGGTGCGATGGGGGGGGCGAGCAGGAGAGGACAAGTTGTTCTTCTATTGCTATGTACTCAGGCTTTACAGTGTTTTAAAGAATGTTCGTTGAAGTTCATATAAGAATGTAGCATTTTATTTCCAAAGTGTAGTAAATCGTTGTTTTCTCACAGCAGGGTGATTGCACTACAAGGCTGCAATTTTTATTTGCCCATCAAGTGGGCTTTTGGTGGAAATGACACACCACCAGCAGCATGTTGTTTACGAGAGGAGGGGTGGGATGGGGGGGCGAGCGGAAGAGGACAAGTTGTTCTTCACTTGGTATGTACTCAGGCTTTACAGTGTTTTAAAGAATGTTCGTTGAAGTTCATATAAGAATGTAGCATTTTATTTCCAAAGTGTAGTAAATCGTTGTTTTCTCACAGCAGGGTGATTGCACTACAAGGCTGCAATTTTTATTTGCCCATCAAGTGGGCTTTTGGTGGAAATGACACACCACCAGCAGCATGTTGTCCACGAGACGAGGGGTGGGATGGGGGGGGGGTGAGCGGAAGAGGACAAGTTGTTCTTCTATTGGTATGTACTCAGGCTTTACAGTGTTTTAAAGAATGTTCGTTGAAGATCATATAAGAATGTAGCATTTTATTTCCAAAGTGTAGTAAATCGTTGTTTTCTCACAGCAGGGTGATCGCACTACAAGGCTGCAGTTTTTATTTGCCCATCAAGTGGGCTTTTGGTGGAAATGACACACCACCAGGAGCATGTTGTCCACGAGAGGAGGGGTGGGATGGGGTGGCAAGCAGGAGAGGACAAGTTGTTCTTCTATTGGTATGTACTCAGGCTTTACAGTGCTTTAAAGAATGTTCGATGAAGTTCATATAAGAATTTAGCATTTTATTTCCAAAGTGTAGTAAATCATTGTTTTCTCACAGCAGGGTGATCGCACTACAAGGCTGCTATTTTTAATTGCCCATCAAGTGGGCTTTTGGAGGAAATGTCACACCACCAGCAGCATGTTGTTTACGAGAGGAGGGGTAGGATGGGGGGGGGGGGGGGGCGGGGGCGAGCAGGAGAGGACAAGTTGTTCTTCTATTGGTACGTACTCAGGCTTTACAGTGTTTTAAAGAATGTTCGTTGAAGTTCATATAAGAATGTAGCATTTTATTTCCAAAGTGTAATAAATCGTTGTTTTCTTACAGCAGGGTGATCGCACTACAAGGCTGCAATTTTTATTTGCCCATCAAGTGGGCTTTTGGTGGAAATGACACACCACCAGCAGCAGGTTGTTTACGAGAGGGGGGGGTGGGATGGGGGGGGCGAGCGGAAGAGGACAAGTTGTTCTTCTATTGGTATGTACTCAGGCTTTACAGCGTTTTAAAGAATGTTCATTGAAGTTCATATAATAATGTAGCATTTTATTTTCAAAGTGTAGTAAATCGTTGTTTTCACACAGCAGGTTGATTGCACTACAAGGCTGCAATTTTTATTTGCCCATCAGGTGGGCTTTTGGTGGAAATGACACACCACCAGCAGCATGTTGTTTACGAGAGGGGGGGAGGGTGGGATGGGGGGGCGAGCGGAAGAGGACAATTTGTTCTTCTATTGGTATGTACTCTGGCTTAACAGTGTTTTAAAGAATATTCGTTGAAGTTCATATAAGAATGTAGCATCTTATTTCCAAAGTGTAGTAAATCGTTGTTTTCTCACAGCAGGGTGATCGCACTACAAGGCTGCAATTTTTATTTGCCCATCAAGTGGGCTTTTGGTGGAAATGACACACCATTAGCAGCATGTTGTCCATGAGAGGAGGGGTGGGATGGGAGGGCGAGCGGAAGAGGACAAGTTGTTCTTCTATAGGTATGTACTCAGGCTTTACAGTGTTTTAAAGAATGTTCGTTGAAGATCACATAAGAATGTAGCATTTTATTTCCAAAGTGTAGTAAATCGTTGTTTTCTCACAGCAGGGTGATTGCACTACAAGGCTGCAATTTTTATTTGCCCATCAAGTGGGCTTATGGTGGAAATGACACACCACCAGCAGCATGTTGTCCACGAGACGAGGGGTGGGATGGGGGGGTGAGCGGAAGAGGACATGTTGTTCTTCTATTGGTATGTACTCAGGCTTTACAGTGTTTTAAAGAATGTTCGTTGAAGATCATATAAGAATGTAGCATTTTATTTCCGAAGTGTAGTAAATCGTTGTTTTCTCACAGCAGGGTGATCGCACTACAAGGCTGCAGTTTTTATTTGCCCACCAAGTGGGCTTTTGGTGGAAATGACACACCACCAGGAGCATGTTGTCCACGAGAGGAGGGGTGGGCTGGGGGGGCGAGCAGGAGAGGACAAGTTGTTCTTCTATTGGTATGTACTCAGGCTTTACAGTGCTTTAAAGAATGTTCGTTGAAGTTCATATAAGAATTTAGCATTTTATTTCCAAAGTGTAGTAAATCATTGTTTTCTCACAGCAGGGTGATCGCAGTACAAGGCTGCAATTTTTATTTGCCCATCAAGTGGGCTTTTGGAGGAAATATCACACCACCGGCAGCATGTTGTTTACGAGAGGAGGGGTAGGATGGGGGGGGGGGGGGGCGAGCAGGAGAGGACAAGTTGTTCTTCTATTGGTACGTACTCAGGTTTTACAGTGTTTTAAAGAATGTTCGTTGAAGTTCATATAAGAATGTAGCATTTTATTTCCAAAGTGTAGTAAATCGTTGTTTTCTCACAGCAGGGTGATCGCACTACAAGGCTGCAATTTTTATTTGCCCATCAAGTGGGCTTTTGGTGGAAATGACACACCACCAGCAGCATGTTGTTTACGAGAGGTGGGGGTGGGATGGGGGGGGCGAGCGGAAGAGGACAAGTTGTTCTTCTATTGGTATGTACTCAGGCTTTACAGTGTTTTAAAGAATGTTCGTTGAAGTTCATATAAGAATGTAGCATTTTATTTCCAAAGTGTAGTAAATCATTGTTTTCTCACAGCAGAATGATTGCACTACAAGGCTGCAATTTTTTGCCCATCAAGTTGGCTTTTGGTGGAAATGACACACCACCAGCAGCATGTTGTCCACGAGAGGAGGGGTGCGATGGGGGGGGCGAGCAGGAGAGGACAAGTTGTTCTTCTATTGCTATGTACTCAGGCTTTACAGTGTTTTAAAGAATGTTCGTTGAAGTTCATATAAGAATGTAGCATTTTATTTCCAAAGTGTAGTAAATCGTTGTTTTCTCACAGCAGGGTGATTGCACTACAAGGCTGCAATTTTTATTTGCCCATCAAGTGGGCTTTTGGTGGAAAAGACACACCACCAGCAGCATGTTGTCCACGAGTGGAGGGGTGGGATGTGGGGTCCAGCAGGAGAGGACAAGTTGTTCTTCTATAGGTATGTACTCAGGCTTTACAGTGTTTTAAAGAATGTTCGTTGAAGTTCATATAAGAATGTAGTATTTTATTTCCAAAGTGTAGTAAATCGTTGTTTTCTCACAGCAGGGTGATCGCACTACATGGCTGCAATTTTTATTTGCCAATCAAGTGCGCTTGTGGTGGAAATGACACACCACAAGCAGCATGTTGTTTACGAGAGGGGGGGTGGGATGGGGGGGGCGTGCGGATGAGGACAAGTTGTACTTCTATTGGTATGTACTCAGGCTTTACAGAGTTTTAAAGAATGTTCGTTGAAGTTCTTATAAGATTGTGGCATTTTATTTCCAAAGTGTAGTAAATCGTTGTTTTCTCACAGCAGGGAGATCGCACTACAGGGCTGCAATTTTTATTTGCCCATCAAGTGGGCTTTTGGTGGAAATGACACACCACCAGCAGCATGTTGTCCACGTGAGGACGGGTGGGATGGGGGGGCGAGCAGGAGAGAACAAGTTGTTCTTTATTGGTATGTACTCAGGCTTTACAGTGTTTTAAAGAATGTTCGTTGAAGTTCATATAAGAATGTAGCATTTTATTTCCAAAGTGTAGTAAATTGTTTGTTTTCTCACAGCAGGGTGATTGCACTACAAGGCTGCAATTTTTATTTGCCCATCAAGTGGGCTTTTGGTGGAAATGACACACCACCAGCAGCATGTTGTTTACGAGAGGGGGGGTTGGGAAGGGGGGGCGAGCGGAAGAGGACAAGTTGTTCTTCTATTGGTATGTACTCAGGCATTACAGTGTTTTAAGGAATGTTCGTTGAAGTTCATATAAGAATGTAGCATTTTATTTCCAAATTGTAGTAAATCGTTGTTTTCTCACAGCAGGGAGTTCGCACTACAAGGCTGCAATTTTTATTTGCCCATCAAGTGCACTTTTGGTGGAAATGACGCAACACCATTAGCATGTTGTTTACGAGAGGTGGGGGTGGGATGGGGGGGCGAGCGGAAGAGGACAAGTTGTTCTTCTATTGGTATGTACTCAGACTTTACAGTGTTTTAAGGAATGTTCGTTGAAGTTCATATAAGAATGTAGCATTTTATTTCCAAATTGTAGTAAATCGTTGTTTTCTCACAGCAGGGAGATCGCACTACAAGGCTGCAATTTTTATTTGCCCATCAAGTGCGCTTTTGGTGAAAATGACACACCACCAGCAGCATGTTGTTTACGAGAGGGGGGGGTGGGGGGTGGGATGGAGGGGCGAGCGGAAGAGGACAAGTTGTTCTTCTATTGGTATGTACTCAGGCTTTACAGTGTTTTAAGGAATGTTCGTTGAAGTTCATATAAGAATGTAGCATTTTATTTCCAAATTGTAGTAAATCGTTGTTTTCTCGCAATAGGGAGATCGCACTACAAGGCTGCAATTTTTATTTGCCCATCAAGTGCGCTTTTGGTGGAAATGACACAACACCAGCAGCATGTTGTTTACGAGAGGGGGGGGTGGGATGGGGGGGCGAATGGAAGAGGACAAGTTGTTCTTCTATTGGTATGTACTCAGGCTTTACAGTGTTTTAAGGAATGTTCGTTTAAGTTCATATAAGAATGTAGCATTTTATTTCCAAATTGTAGTAAATCGTTGTTTTCTCACAGCAGGGAGATCGCACTACAAGGCTGCAATTTTTATTTGCCCATCAAGTGCGCTTTTGGTGGAAATGACACAACACCAGCAGCATGTTGTTTACGAGAGGGGGGGGTGGGATGGGGGGGCGAGCGGAAGTGGACAAGTTGTTCTTCTATTGGTATGTACTCAGGCTTTACAGTGTTTTAAGGAATGTTCGTTGAAGTTCATATAAGAATGTAGCATTTTATTTCCAAATGGTAGTAAATCGTTGTTTTCTCACAGCAGGGAGATCGCACTACAAGGCTGCAATTTTTATTTGCCCATCAAGTGCGCTTTTGGTGGAAATGACACACCACCAGCAGCATGTTGTTTACGAGAGGGGCGGGTGGGATGGGGGGGCGAGCGGAAGCGGACAAGTTGTTCTTCTATTGGTATGTACTCAGGCTTTACAGTGTTTTAAAGAATGTTCAATGAAGTTCATATAAGAATGTAGCATTTTATTTCCAAAGTGCAGTAAATTGTTGTTTTCCCACAGCAGGGAGATCGCACTACAAGGCTGCAATTTTTATTTGCCCATCAAGTGCGCTTTTGGTGGAAATGACACACCACCAGCAGCATGTTGTCCACGAGAGGAGGGGTGGGATGGGGAGGCGAGCAGGAGAGGACAAGTTGTTCTTCTATTGGTATGTACTCAGGCTTTACAGTGTTTTAAAGAATGTTCGTTCAAGTTCATATAAGAATGTAGCATTTTATTTCCAAAGTGTAGTAAATCGTTGTTTTCTCGCAGCAGGGAGATCGCACTACAAGGCTGTAATTTTTATTTGCCCATCAAGTGGGCTTTTGGTGGAAATGACACACCGCCAGCAGCATGTTGTTTACGAGAGGGGGGGGTTGGATGGGGGGGCAAGCGGAAGAGGACAAGTTGTTCTTCTATTGGTATGTACTCAGGCTTTACAGTGTTTTAAAGAATGTTCATTGAAATTCATATAAGAATGTATCATTTTATTTCCAAAGCGTAGTAAATCGTTGTTTTCTCACAGCAGGGAGATCGCACTACAAGGCTGCAATTTTTATTTGCCCATCAAGTGCGCTTTTGGTGGAAATGACACACCACCAGCAGCATGTTGTTTGCGTGAGGGGGGGGGGGGTGGGATGGGGGGGGCGAGTGGAAGAGGACAAGTTGTTCTTCTATTGGTATGTACTCAGGCTTAACAGTGTTTTAAGGAATGTTCGTTGAAGTTCATATAAGAATGTAGCATTTTATTTCTAAATTGTAGTAAATCGTTGTTTTCTCACAGCAGGGTGATTGCACTACAAGGCTGCAATTTGTATTTGCCCATCAAGTGGGCTTTTGGTGGAAATGACACACCACCAGCAGCATGTTGTTTACGAGAGGAGGGGTGGGATGGGGGGGGCGAGCGGAAGAGGACAACCTGTTCTTCTATTGGTATGTACTCAGGCTTTACAGTGTTTTAAAGAATGTTCGTTGAAGTTCATATAAGAATGTAGCATTTTATTTCCAAAGTGTAGTAAATCGTTGTTTTCTCACAGCAGGGAGATCGCACTACAAGGCTGCAATTTTTATTTGCCCATCGAGTGCGCTTTTGGTGGAAATGCCACACCACCAGAAGCATGTTGTTTACGAGAGGGGGGGGTGGAATGGGGGGGCCAGCGGAAGAGGACAAGTTGTTCTTCTATTGGTATGTACTCAGGCTTTACAGTGTTTTAAAGAATGCTCGTTGAGGTTCATATAAGAATGTAGCATTTTATTATCCAAAGTGTAGTAAATCGTTGTTGCCTCACAGCAGGGAGATCGCACTACAAGGCTGCAATTTTTATTTGCCCATCAAGTGGGCTTTTGGTGGAAATGACACACCACCAGCAGCATGTTGTCCACGAGACGAGGGGTAGGATGGGGGGGCGAGCAGGAGAGGACAAGTTGTTCTTCTATTGGTATGTACTCAGGCTTTACAGTGTTTTAAAGAATGTTTGTTGATGTTCATATGAGAATTTAGCATTTTATTTCCAATGTGTAGTAAATCGTTGTTTTCTCACAGCAGGGAGATCGCACTACAAGGCTGCAATTTTTATTTGCCCATCAAATGCGCTTTTGGTGGAAATGACACACCACCAGCAGCATGTTGTTTACGAGAGGGGGGATGGAATGGAGGGCAAAAGGAAGAGGACAAGTAGTTCTTCTATTGGTATGTACTCAGGCTTTACAGTGTTTTAAAGCATGTTCGTTGAGGTTCATATAAGAATGTAGCATTTTATTATCCAAAGTGTAGTAAATCGTTGTTTTCTCACAGCAGGGAGATCGCACTACAAGGCTGCAATTTTTATTTGCCCATCAAGTGGGCTTATCGTGGAAATAACACACCACCAGCAGCATGTTGTTTACGAGAGGGGGGGGAGTGGAATGGGGGGGCGAGCGGAAGAGGACAAGTTGTTTTTCTATTGGTATGTACTCAGGCTTTACAGTGTTTTAAAGAATGTTCGTTGAAGTTCATATAAGAATGTAGCATTTTATTTCCAAAGTGTAGTAAATCGTTGTTTTCTCACAGCGGGGAGATCGCACGACAAGGCTGCAATTTTTATTTGCCCATCAAGTGCGCTTTTGGTGGAAATGACACACCACCAGCAGCATGTTGTTTACGAGACAGGGGGGGGGGGGGTGGGATGGGGGGGCGAGTGGAAGAGGACAAGTTGTTCTTCTATTGGTATGTACTCAGGCTTTACAGTGTTTTAAAGAATGTTCGTTGAAGTTCATATAAGAATGTAGCATTTTATTTCCAAAGTGTAGTAAATCATTGTTTTCTCACAGCTGGGTGATTGCACTACAAGGCTGCAGTTTTTATTTGCCCATCAAGTGGGCTTTTGGTGGAAATGACATACCACCAGCAGCATGTTGTCCACGAGACAAGGGGTGGGATGGGGGGGCGAGCAGGAGAGGACAAGTTGTTCTTCTATTGGTATGTACTCAGGCTTTACAGTGTTTTAAAGAATGTTCATTGAAGTTCATATAAGAATGTAGCATTTTATTTCCAAAGTGTAGTAAATCGTTGTTTTCTCATAGCAGGGTGATTGAACTACAAGGCTGCAATTTTTATTTGCCCATCAGGTGGGCTTTTGGTGGAAATGACACACCACCAGTTGTCCACGAGACGAGGGGTGGATGGGGGGGCGAGCAGGAGAGGACAAGTTGTTCTTCTATTGGTATGTACTCAGGCATTACAGTGTTTTAAAGAATGTTCGTTCAAGTTCATATGAGAATGTAGCATTTTATTTCCAAAGTGTAGTAAACCGTTGTTTTCTCACAGCAGGGTGATTGCACTACAATGTTGCAATTTTTATTTGCCCATCAAGTGGGCATTTGGGGGAAATGACACACCACCAGCAGCATGTTGTCCACGAGACAAGGGGTGGGATGCGGCGCGAGCAGGAGAGGACAAGTTGTTCTTCTATTGGTATGTACTCAGGCTTTACAGTGTTTTAAAGAATGTTCGTTGAAGTTCATATAAGAATGTAGCATTTTATTTCCAAAGAGTAGTAAATCGTTGTTTTCTCACAGCAGGGTGATTGCACTACAAGGCTGCAATTTTTATTTGCACATCAGGTGGGCTATTGGTGGAAATGTCACACCACCAGCAGCATATTGTTTACGAGAGGGGGGGGGGGGGGGGGGCTTGGATGGTGGGGCGAGAGGAAGAGGACAAGTTGTTTTTCTATTGTTATGTACTCAGGCTTTACAGTGTTTTAAAGAATGTATATTGAATTCATATGAGAATGTAACATTTTATTTCCAAAGTGTAGTAAATCGTTGTTTTCTCACAGCAGGGAGACCGCACTACAAGGCTGCAATTTTTACTTGCCCATCAAGTGCGCTTTTGGTGGAAATGACACACCACCAGCAGCATGTTGTTTACGAGAGGGGGGGGTGGGATGGGGGGGCGAGCGGAAGAGGACAAGTTGTTCTTCTATTGGTATGTACTCAGGCTTTACAGTGTTTTAAAGAATGTTTGTTGAAGTTCATATAAGAATGTAGCATTTTATTTCCAAAGTGTAGTAAATCATTGTTTTCTCACAGCAGGGTGATTGCACTACAATGATGCAATTTTTATTTGCCCATCAAGTGCGCATTTGGTGGAAATGATACACCACCAGCAGCATGTTGTCGACGAGAGGAGGGGTGGAATGGGGGGGCGAGCAGGAGAGGACAAGTTGTTTTTCTATTGGTATGTACTCAGGCTTTACAGTGTTTTAAGGAATGTTCGTTGAAGTTCATATAAGAATGTAGCATTTTATTTCCAAAGTGTAGTAAATCATTGTTTTCTCACAGCTCGGTGATTGCACTACAAGCCTGCAGTTTTTATTTGCCCTTCAAGTGGGCTTTTGGTGGAAATGACATACCACCAGCAGCATGTTGTCCACGAGACAAGGGGTGGGATGGGGGGGCGAGCAGGAGAGGACAAGTTGTTCTTCTATTGGTATGTACTCAGGCTTTACAGTGTTTTAAAGAATGTTCATTGAAGTTCATATAAGAATGTAGCATTTTATTTCCAAAGTGTAGTAAATCATTGTTTTCTCATAGCAGGGTGATTGAACTACAAGGCTGCAATTTTTATTTGCCCATCAAGTGGGCTTTTGGTGGAAATGACACACCACCAGTTGTCCATGAGACGAGGGGTGGATGGGGGGGCGAGCAGGAGAGGACAAGTTGTTCTTCTATTGGTATGTACTCAGGCTTTACAGTGTTTTAAAGAATGTTCGTTCAAGTTCATATGAGAATGTAGCATTTTATTTCCAAAGTGTAGTAAACCGTTGTTTTCTCACAGCAGGGTGATTGCACTACAATGTTGCAATTTTTATTTGCCCATCAAGTGGGCATTTGGGGGAAATGACACACCACCAGCAGCATGTTGTCCACGAGACAAGGGGTGGGATGGGGCGCGAGCAGGAGAGGACAAGTTGTTCTTCTATTGGTATGTACTCAGGCTTTACAGTGTTTTAAAGAATGTTCGTTGAAATTCATATAAGAATGTAGCATTTTATTTCCAAAGTGTAGTAAATCGTTGTTTTCTCACAGCAGGGTGATTGCACTACAAGGCTGCAATTTTTATTTGCACATCAGGTGGGCTATTGGTGGAAATGTCACACCACCAGCAGCATATTGTTTACGAGAGGGGGGGGGCGGGGGGGTTGGATGGTGGGGCGAGCGGAAGAGGACAAGTTGTTTTTCTATTGTTATGTACTCAGGCTTTACAGTGTTTTAAAGAATGTTCATTGAATTCATATGAGAATGTAGCATTTTATTTCCAAAGTGTAGTAAATCGTTGTTTTCTCACAGCAGGGAGATCGCACTACAAGGCTGCAATTTTTACTTGCCCATCAAGTGCGCTTTTGGTGGAAATGACACACCACCAGCAGCATGTTGTTTACGAGAGGGGGGGGTGGGATGGGGGGGCGAGCGGAAGAGGACAAGTTGTTCTTCTATTGGTATGTACTCAGGCTTTACAGTGTTTTAAAGAATGTTTGTTGAAGTTCATATAAGAATGTAGCATTTTATTTCCAAAGTGTAGTAAATCATTGTTTTCTCACAGCAGGGTGATTGCACTACAATGATGCAATTTTTATTTGCCCATCAAGTGGGCTTTTGGTGGAAATGACACACCACCAGCAGCATGTTGTCCACGAGACAAGGGGCGGGATGGGGGGGCGAGCAGGAGAGGACAAGATGTTCTTCTATTGGTATGTACTCAGGCTTTACAGTGTTTTAAAGAATGTTCATTGAAGTTCATATAAGAATGTAGCATTTTATTTCCAAAGTGTAGTAAATCGTTGTTTTCTCACAGCAGGGTGATTGCACTACAAGGCTGCAATTTTTATTTGCCCATCAAGTGGGCTTTTGGTGGAAATGACACACCACCAGTTGTCCACGAGACGAGGGGTGGGATGGGGGGGCGAGCAGTAGCGGACAAGTGGTTCTTCTATTGGTATGTACTCAGGCTTTACAGTGTTTTAAAGAATGTTCGTTCAAGGTTATATGAGAATGTAGCATTTTATTTCCAAAGTGTAGTAAACCGTTGTTTTCTCGCAGCAGGGTGATTGCACTACAATGATGCAATTTTTATTTGCCCATCAAGTGGGCTTTTGGGGGAAATGACACACCACCAGCAGCATTTTGTCCACGAGACATGGGGTGGGATGGGGGCATGAGCAGGAGAGGACAAGTTGTTCTTGTATTGGTATGTACTCAGGCTTTACAGTGTTTTAAAGAATGTTCGTTGAAGTTCATATAAGAATGTAGCATTTTATTTCCAAAGTGTAGTAAATCGTTGTTTTCTCACAGCAGGGTGATTGCACTACAAGGCTGCAATTTTTATTTGCCCATCAAGTTGGCTTTTGGGGGAAATGACACACCGCCAGCAGCATGTTGTCCATGAGACAAGGGGTGGGATGGGGGCGCGAGCAGGAGAGGACAAGTTGTTCTTCTATTGGTATGTACTCACGCTTTTCAGTGTTTTAAAGAATGTTCATTGAAGTTCATATAAGAATGTAGCATTTTATTGTCCAAAGTGTAGTAAATCGTTGTTTTCTCACAGCTGGGAGATCGCACTACAAGGCTGCAATTTTTATTTGCCCATCAAGTGCGCTTTTGGTGGAAATGACACACCACCAGCAGCATGTTGTTTACGAGAGGGTGGGGGTGGAATGGGGGGGCGAGCGGAAGAGGACAAGTTGTTCTTCTATTGGTATGTACTCAGGCTTTACAGTGTTTCAAAGAATGTTCATTGAAGTTCATATAAGAATGTAGCATTTTATTTCCAAAGTGTAGTAAATCGTTGTTTTCTCACAGCAGGCAGATCGCACTGCAAAGCTGCAATTTTTATTTGCCCATCAAGTGCGCTTGTGGTGGAAATGACACACCACAGGCAGCATGTTGTTTACGACAGGGGGTGGGGGGGTGGGATGGGGGGGCGAGCGGAAGAGGACAAGTTGTTCTTCTATTGGTATGTACTCAGGCTTTACAGTGTTTTAAAGAATGTTCGTTGAAGTTCATATAAGAATGTAGCATTTTATTTCCAAAGTGTAGTAAATCATTGTTTTCTCACAGCTGGGTGATTGCACTACAAGGCTGCAGTTTTTATTTGCCCATCAAGTGGGCTTTTGGTGGAAATGACACACCACCAGCAGCATGTTGTCCACGAGACAAGGGGTGGGATGGGGGGGCGAGCAGGAGAGGACAAGTTGTTCTTCTATTGGTATGTACTCAGGCTTTACAGTGTTTTAAAGAATGTTCGTTGAAGTTCATATAAGAATGTAGCATTTTATTTCCAAAGTGTAGTAAATCGTTGTTTTCTCACAGCAGGGTGATTGAACTACAAGGCTGCAATTTTTATTTGCCCATCAAGTGGGCTTTTGGTGGAAATGACACACCACCAGTTGTCCACGAGACGAGGGGTGGATGGGGGGGCGAGCAGGAGAGGACAAGTTGTTCTTCTATTGGTATGTACTCAGGCTTTACAGTGTTTTAAAGAATGTTCATTGAATTCATATGAGAATGTAGCATTTTATTTCCAAAGTGTAGTAAATCGTTGTTTTCTCACAGCAGGGAGATCGCACTACAAGGCTGCAATTTTTACTTGCCCATCAAGTGCGCTTTTGGTGGAAATGACACACCACCAGCAGCATGTTGTTTACGAGAGGGGGGGGGGTGGGATGGTGGGGCGAGCGGAAGAGGACAAGTTGTTCTTCTATTGGTATGTACTCAGGCTTTACAGTGTTTTAAAGAATGTTCGTTGAAGTTCATATAAGAATGTAGCATTTTATTTCCAAAGTGTAGTAAATCATTGTTTTCTCACAGCAGGGTGATTGCACTACAATGATGCAATTTTTATTTGCCCATCAAGTGGGCTTTTGGTGGAAATGACACACCACCAGCAGCATGATGTCCACGAGACGAGGGGTGGGATGGGGGGGGGCGAGCAGGAGAGGACAAGTGGTTCTTCTATTGGTATGTACTCAGGCTTTACAGTGTTTTAAAGAATGTTCGTTCAAGGTCATATGAGAATGTAGCATTTTATTTCCAAAGAGTAGTAAACCGTTGTTTTCTCGCAGGAGGGTGGTTGCACTACAATGATGCAATTTTTATTTGCCCATCAAGTGGGCTTTTGGGGGAAATGACACACCACCAGCAGCATTTTGTCCACGAGACATGGGGTGGGATGGGGGCACGAGCAGGAGAGGACAAGTTGTTCTTGTATTGGTATCTACTCAGGCTTTACAGTGTTTTAAAGAATGTTCGTTGAAGTTCATATAAGAATGTAGCATTTTATTTCCAAAGTGTAGTAAATCGTTGTTTTCTCACAGCAGGGTGATTGCACTACAAGGCTGCAATTTTTATTTGCCCATCAAGTGGGCTTTTGGTGGAAATGACACACCACCAGTTGTCCACGAGACGAGGGGTGGGATGGGGGGGCGAGCAGGAGAGGACAAGTTGTTCTTCTATTGGTATGTACTCAGGATTTACAGTGTTTTAAAGAATGTTCGTTCACGTTCATATGAGAATGTAGCATTTTATTTCCAAAGTGTAGTAAACCGTTGTTTTCTCACAGCAGAGTGATTGCACTACAGTGATGCAATTTTTATTTGCCCATCAAGTGGGCTTTTGGGGGAAATGACACACCGCCAGCAGCATGTTGTCCACGAGACAAGGGGTGGGATGGGGGCGCGAGCAGGAGAGGACAAGTTGTTCTTCTATTGGTATGTACTCACGCTTTTCAGTGTTTTAAAGAATGTTCATTGAAGTTCATATAAGAATGTAGCATTTTATTGTACAAAGTGTAGTAAATCGTTGTTTTCTCACAGCAGGGAGATCGCACTACAAGGCTGCAATTTTTATTTGCCCATCAAGTGCGCTTTTGGTGGAAATGACACACCACCAGCAGCATGTTGTTTACGAGAGGGTGGGGGTGGAATGGGGGGGCGAGCGGAAGAGGACAAGTTGTTCTTCTATTGGTATGTACTCAGGCTTTACAGTGTTTCAAAGAATGTTCATTGAAGTTCATATAAGAATGTAGCATTTTATTTCCAAAGTGTAGTAAATCGTTGTTTTCTCACAGCAGGCAGATCGCACTACAAGGCTGCAATTTTTATTTGCCCATCAAGTGCGCTTGTTGTGGAAATGACACACCACCAGCAGCATGTTGTTTACGACAGGGGTTGGGGGGGTGGGATGGGGGGGCGAGTGGAAGGGGACAAGTTGTTCTTCTATTGGTATGTACTCAGGCTTTACAGTGTTTTAAAGAATGTTCGTTGAAGTTCATATAAGAATGTAGCATTTTATTTCCAAAGTGTAGTAAATCGTTGTTTTCTCACAGCAGGGAGATCGCACTACAAGGCTGCAATTTTTATTTGCCCATCTAGTGCGCTTTTGGTGGAAATGACACACCAGCAGCAGCATGTTGTTTACGAGAGGGAGGGGTGGTATGGGGGGGCGAGCGGAAGAGGACAAGTTGTTCTTCTGTTGGTATGTACTCAGGTTTTTCAGTGTTTTAAAGAATGTTCGTTGAAGTTCATATAAGAATGTAGCATTTTACTTCCAAAGTGTAGTAAATCGTTGTTTTCTCACAGCAGGGAGATCGCACTACAAGGCTGCAATTTTTATTTGCCCATCAAGTGGGCTTTTGGTGGAAATGACACACCACCAGCAGCATGTTGTTTACGAGAGGGGGGGGGGGGTGGTGTGGGATGGGGGGGCGAGCGGAAGAGGACAAGTTGTTCTTCTATTGGTATGTACTCAGGCTTTACAGTGTTTTAAAGAATGTTCGTTCAAGTTCATATAAGAATGTAGCATTTTATTATACAAAGTGTAGTAAATCGTTTTTTTCTCACAGCAGGGAGATCACACTACAACGCTGCAATTTTTATTTGCCCATCAAGTGGGCTTTTGGTGGAATTGACACACCGCCAGCAGCATGTTGTTTACGAGAGGGGTGGGTGGCATTAGGGGGCGAGCGGAAGAGGACAAGTTGTTCTTCTATTGGTATGTACTCAGGCTTTACAGTGTTTTAAAGAATGTTCGTTGAAGTTCATATAAGAATGTAGCATTTTATTTCCAAAGTGTAGTAAATCGTTGTTTTCTCACAGCAGGGAGATCGCACTACAAGGCTGCAATTTTTATTTGCCCATCAAGTGGGCTTTTGGTGGAATTGACACACCGCCAGCAGCATGTTGTTTACGAGAGGGGGGGGGGGGGGGGTGGGATGGGGGGGCGAGCGGAAGAGGACAAGTTGTTCTTCTATTTGTATGTACTCAGGCTTTACAGTGTTTTAAAGAATTTTCGTTGAAGTTCATATAAGAATGTAGCATTTTATTTCCAAACTGTAGTAAATCGTCGTTTTCTCACAGCATGGAGATCGCACTACAAGGCTGCAATTTTTATTTGCCCATCAAGTGCGCTTTTGGTGGAAATGACACACCACCAGCAGCATGTTGTTTACGAGAGGGGGGGGGTGGGATGGGGGGCGAGCGGAAGAGGACAAGTTGTTCTTCTATTGGTATGTACTCAGGCTTTACAGTGTTTTAAAGAATGTTCGTTGAAGTTCATATAAGAATGTAGCATTTTATTTCCAAAGTGTAGTAAATCGATGTTTTCTCACAGCAGGGCGATCGCACTACAAGGCTGCAATTTTTATTTGCCCATCAAGTGGGCTTTTGGTGGAAATGACACACCACCAGCAGCATGTTGTCCACGAGAGGAGGGGTGGGATGGGGGGGCGAGCAGGAGTGGACAAATTGTTCTTCTATTGGTATGTACTCAGGCTTTACAGTGTGTTAAAGAATGTTCGTTGAAGTTCATATAAGAATGTAGCATTTTATTTCCAAAGTGGAGTAAATTGTTGCTTTCTCACAGCAGGGAGATCGCACTACAAGGCTGCAACTTTTATTTGCCCATCAAGTGGGCTTTTGGTGGAAATGACACACCACCAGCAGCATGTTGTTTACGAGAGGGGGGGGGTGGGATGGGGGGGCAAGCGGAAGAGGACAAGTTGTTCCTCTATTGGTATGTACTCAGGCTTTACAGTGTTTTAAAGAATGTTCGTTGAAGTTCATATAAGAATGTAGCATTTTATTTCCAAAGTGTAGTAAATCGTTGACTTCTCACAGCAGGGTGATTGCACTACAAGGCTGCAATTTTTATTTGCTCATGAAGTGGGCTTTTGGTGGAAAAGACACACCACCAGCAGCATGTTGTCCACAAGACGGGGGGTGGGATGGGGGGGGCAAGCAGGAGAGGACAAGTTGTTCTTCTATTGGTATGTACTCAGGCTTTACAGGGTTTTAAAGAATGTTCGTTGAAGTTCATATAAGAATGTAGCATTTTATTTCCAAAGTGTAGTAAATCATTGTTTTCTCACAGCAGGGTGGTTGCACTACAAGTCTGTAATTTTTATTTGCCCATCAAGTGGGCTTTTGGTGGAAATGACACACCACCGGCAGCATGTTGTCCAGGAGACGAGGGGTGGGATGGGGGGGCGAGCAGGAGAGGACAAGTTGTTCTTCTATTGGTATGTACTCAGGCTTTACAGTGTTTTAAAGTATGTTTGTTCAAGTTCATATAAGAATGTAGCATTTTATTTCCAAAGTGTAGTAAACCGTTGTTTTCTCACAGCAGGGTGATTTCACTACAAGGCTGCAATTTTTATTTGCCCATCAAGTGGGCTTTTGGTGGAAATGACACACCACCAGCAGCATGTTGTCCACGAGACAAGGGGTGGGATGGGGGGGCGAGCAGGAGAGGACAAGTTGTTCTTCTATTGGTATGTACTCAGGCTTTACAGTGTTTTAAAGAATGTTCGTTGAATTTCATATAAGAATGTAGCATTTTATTATCCAAATTGTAGTAAATCGTTTTTTTCTTACAGCAGGGAGATCGCACTACAAGGCTGCAATTTTTATTTGCCCATCAAGTGCGCTTTTGGTCGAAATTACACACGACCAGCAGCATGTTGTCCACGAGAGGAGGGGTGGGATGGGGGGGCGAGCAGGAGAGGACAAGTTGTTCTTCTATTGGTATGTACTCAGGATTTACAGTGTTTTAAAGAATGTTCGTTGAAGTTCATATAAGAATGTAGCATTTTATTTCCAAATTGTAGTAAATCGTTGTTTTCTGACAGCAGGGAGATCGTACTACATGGCTTCAAGTTTTATTTGCCCATCAAGTGTGCTTTAGGAGGAAGTGACACACCACCAGCAGCATGTTGTTTACGAGAGGGTGGGTGGGATGGGGGGGCGAGCGGAAGAGGACAAGTTGTTGTTCTATTGGTATGTACTCAGGCTTTACAGTGTTTTAAAGAATGTTCGTTGAAGTTCATATAAGAATGTAGCATATTATTTCCAAAGTGTAGTAAATTGTTGTTTTCTCACAGCAGGGTGATTGCACTACAAGGCTGCAATTTATATTTGCCCATCAAGTGGGCTTTTGGTGGAAATGACACACCACCAGCAACATGTTGTCCACGAGACGGGGGGTGGGATGGGGGGGCAAGCAGGAGAGGACAAGTTGTTCTTCTATTGGTATGTACTCAGGCTTTACAGGGTTTTAAAGAATGTTCGTTGAAGTTCATATAAGAATGTAGCATTTTATTTCCAAAGTGTAGTAAATCGTTGTTTTCCCACAGCAGGGAGATCGCACTACAAGGCTGCAATTTTTATTTGCCCATCAAGTGGGCTTTTGGTGGAAATGACACACCACCAGCAGCATGTTGTTTATAAGAGGGGGGGGTGGGGGTGGGATGGGGGGGGCGAGCGGAAGAGGACAAGTTGTTCCTCTATTGGTATGTACTCAGGCTTTACAGTGTTTTAAAGAATGTTCGTTGAAGTTCATATAAGAATGTAGCATTTTATTATACAAAGTGTAGTAAATCGTTGTTTTCTCACAGCAGGGAGATCGCACTACAAGGCTGCAATTTTTATTTGCCCATGAAGTTGGCTTTTGGTGGAAATGACACACCACCAGCAGCATGTTGTCCATGAGAGGAGGGGTGGGATGGGTTGGCGAGCAGGAGAGGATAAGTTGTTCTTCTATTGGTATGTACTCAGGCTTTACAGTGTTTTAAAGAATGTTCGTTGAAGTTCATATAAGAATGTAGCATTTTATTTCCAAAGTGTAGTAAATCGATGTTTTCTCACAGCAGGGAGATCGCACTACAAGGCTGCAATTTTTATTTGCCCATCAAGTGGGCTTTTGGTGGAAATGACACACCACCGGCAGCATGTTGTCCACGAGACGAGGGGTGGGATGGGGGGGCGAGCAGGAGAGGACAAGTTGTTCTTCTATTGGTATGTACTCAGGCTTTACAGTGTTTTAAAGTATGTTCGTTCAAGTTCATATAAGAATGTAGCATTTTATTTCCAGAGTGTAGTAAATCATTGTTTTCTCACAGCAGGGTGATTGCACTACAAGGCTGCAATTTTTATTTGCCCATCAAGTGGGCTTTTTTTGGAAATGACACACCACCAGCAGCATGTTGTCCACGGAACGAGGGGTGGGATGGGGGGGGCGAGCAAGAGAGGACAAGTTGTTCCTCTGTTGGTATGTACTCAGGCTTTACTGTGTTTTAAAGAATGTTCGTTCAAGTGCATATAAGAATGTAGCATTTTATTTCCAAAGTGTAGTAAATCGTTGTTTTCTCACAGCAGGGTGATTGCACTACAAGGCTGCAATTTTTATTTGCCCATCAAGTGGGCTTTTGGTGGAAATGACACACGACCATCAGCATGTTGTCCACGAGAGGAGGGGTGGGATGGGGTGGCGAGCAGGAGAGAACAAATTATTCTTCTAATGGTATGTACTCAGGCTTTACAGTGTTTTAAAGAAAAATCGTTGAAGTTCATATAAGAATGTAGCATTTTATTTCAAAAGTGTAGTAAATCGTTGTGTTCTCACAGCAGGGTGATTGCACTACAAGGCTGCAATTTTTATTTGCCCATCAAGTGGGCTTTTGGTGGAAATGACACACCACCAGCAGCATGTTGTCCACGAGAGGAGGGGTGGGATGGGGGGGGAGGCAGGAGAGGACAAGTTGTTCTTCTATTGGTATGTACTCAGACCTTAGAGTGTTTTAAAGAATGTTCGTTGAAGTACATATATGAATGTAGCATTTTATTTCCAAAGTGTAGTAAATCGTTGTTTTCTCACAGCAGGGTGATTGCACTACAAGGCTGCAATTTTTATTTGCCCATCAAGTGGGCTTTTGGTGGAAATGACACACCACAAGCAGCATGTTGTCCATGAGACGAGGGGTGGGATGGAGAGGCGAGCAGGAGAGGACAAGTTGTTCTTCTATTGGTATGTACTCAGGCTTTACAGTGTTTTAAAGAATGTTCATTGAAGTTCATATAAGAATGTAGCATTTTATTTCCAAAGTGTAGTAAATCGTTGTTTTCTCACAGCAGGGTCTTTGCACTACAAGGCTGCAATTTTTATTTGCCCATCAAGTGGGCTTTTGGTGGAAATGACACACCACCAGCAGCATGTTGTCCACGAGAGGAGGGGTGGGATGGGGGGGCGAGCAGGAGAGGACAAGTTGTTCTTCTATTGGTATGTACTCAGGCTTTACAGTGTTTTAAAGTATGTTCGTTCAAGTT
The DNA here is from genome assembly GCF_023864345.2 of Schistocerca serialis cubense. NCBI lineage: Eukaryota > Metazoa > Arthropoda > Insecta > Orthoptera > Acrididae > Schistocerca > Schistocerca serialis. Next base: position 1,927,217 of record NW_026047617.1, read on the forward strand.
CATATAAGAATGTAGCATTTTATTTCCAGAGTGTAGTAAATCATTGTTTTCTCACAGCAGGGTGATTGCACTACAAGGCTGCAATTTTTATTTGTCCATCAAGTGGGCTTTTGGTGGAAATGACACACGACCATCAGCATGTTGTCCACGAGAGGAGGGGTGGGATGGGGTGGCGAGCAGGAGAGAACAAATTGTTCTTCTAATGGTATGTACTCAGGCTTTACAGTGTTTTAAAGAATGTTCGTTCAAGTTCATATAAGAATGTAGCATTTTATTTCCAAAGTGTAGTAAATTGTTGCTTTCTCATAGCAGGGTGATTGCACAACAAGGCTGCAATTTTTATTTGCCCATCAAGTGGGCTTTTGGTGGAAATAACACACCACCAGCAGCATGTTGTCCACTAGACGAGGGGTGGGATGGGGGGGTGAGCAGGAGAGGACAAGTTGTTGTTCTATTGGTATGTACTCAGGGTTTACAGTGTTTTAAAGAAAGTTCGTTGAAGTTCATATAAGAATGTAGCATTTTATTTCAAAAGTGTAGTAAATCGTTGTGTTCTCACAGCAGGGTGATTGCACTACAAGGCTGCAATTTTTATTTGCCCATCAAGTGGGCTTTTGGTGGAAATGACACACCACCAGCAGCATGTTGTCCACGAGAGGAGGGGTGGGATGGGGGGGGCGGCAGGAGAGGACAAGTTGTTCTTCTATTGGTATGTACTCAGACTTTAGAGTGTTTTAAAGAATGTTCGTTGAAGTACATATATGAATGTAGCATTTTATTTCCAAAGTGTAGTAAATCGTTGTTTTCTCACAGCAGGGTGATTGCACTACAAGGCTGCAATTTTTATTTGCCCATCAAGTGGGCTTTTGGTGGAAATGACACACCACAAGCAGCATGTTGTCCATGAGACGAGGGGTGGGATGGAGAGGCGAGCAGGAGAGGACAAGTTGTTCTTCTATTGGTATGTACTCAGGCTTTACAGTGTTTTAAAGAATGTTCATTGAAGTTCATATAAGAATGTAGCATTTTATTTCCAAAGTGTAGTAAATCGTTGTTTTCTCACAGCAGGGTCTTTGCACTACAAGGCTGCAATTTTTATTTGCCCATCAAGTGGGCTTTTGGTGGAAATGACACACCACCAGCAGCATGTTGTCCACGAGAGGAGGGGTGGGATGGGGGGGCGAGCAGGAGAGCACAAGTTGTTCTTCTATTGGTATGTACTCAGGCTTTACAGTGTTTTAAAGAATGTTCGTTCAAGTTCATATAAGAATGTAGCATTTGATTTCCAAAGTGTAGTAATTCGTTCATTTCTCACAGCAGGGTGATCGCACTACAAGGCTGCAATTTTTATTTGCCCATCAAGTGGGCTTTTGGTGGAAATGACACACCACCAGCAGCATGTTGTCCACGAGACGAGGGGTGGGATGGGGGGGCGAGCAGGAGAGGACAAGTTGTTCTTCTATTGGTATGTACTCAGGCTTTACAGTGTTTTAAAGAATGTTCGTTGAAGTTCATATAAGAATGTAGCATTTTATTTCCAAAGTGTAGTAAATCGTTGTTTTCTCACAGCTGGGTGATTGCACTACAAGGCTGCAATTTTTATTTGCCCATCAAGTGGGCTTTTGGTGGAAATGACACACCACCAGCAGAATGTTGTCCATGAGACGAGGGGTGGGATGGGGGGGTGAGCAGGAGAGGACAAGTTGTTGTTCTATTGGTATGTACTCAGGCTTTACAGTGTTTTAAAGAATGTTCGTTGAAGTTCTTATACGAATGTTGCATTTTATTTCCAAAGTGTAGTAAATCGTTGTGTTCTCACAGCAGGGTGATTGCACTACAAGGCTGCAATTTTTATTTGCCCATCAAGTGGGCTTTTGTTGGAAATGACACACCACCAGCAGCATGTTGTCCATGAGACGAGGGGTGGGATGGAGGGGCGGGCAGGAGAGGACAAGTTGTTCTTCTATTGGTATGTACTCAGGCTTTACAGTGTTTTAAAGAAAGTTCATTGAAGTTCATATAAGAATGTAGCATTTTATTTCCAAAGTGTAGTAAATCGTTGTTTTCTCACAGCAGGGTGATTGCACTACAAGGCTGCAATTTTTATTTGCCCATCAAGTGGGCTTTTGGTGGAAATGACACACCACCAGCAGCATCTTGTCCATGAGACGAGGGGTGGGATGGAGGGGCGAGCAGGAGACGACAAGTTGTACTTCTATTGGTATGTACTCAGGCTTTACAGTGTTTTAAAGAATGTTCGTTCAAGTTCATATAAGAATGTAGCATTTTATTACCAAAGTGTAGTAAATCGTTGTTTTCTCACAGCAGGGTGATTGCACTAATGGCCTGCAATTTTTATGTGCCCATCAAGTGGGCTTTTGGTGGAAATGGCACACCACCAGCAGCATGTTGTCCACGAGATGAGGGGTGGGATGGGGGGGGGGGGGGGGCGAGCAGGAGAGGACAAGTTGTTGTTCTATTGGTATGAACTCAGGCTTTACAGTGTTTTAAAGAATGTTCGTTGAAGTTCATATAAGAATGTAGCATTTTATTTCCAAAGTGTAGTAAATCATTGTTTTCTCACAGCAGGGTGATTGCACAACAAGGCTGCAATTTTTATTTGCCCATCAAGTGGGCTTTTGGTGGAAATGACACACCACCAGCAGCATGTTGTCCACGGAACGAGGGGTGGGATGGGGGGGGCGTGCAGGAGAGGACAAGTTGTTCTTCTATTGGAATGTTCTCAGGCTTTACAGCGTTTTAAAGAATGTTCGTTCAAGTTCATATAAGAATGTAGCATTTTCTTTCCAAAATGTAGTAAATCGTTGTTTTCTCACAGCAGGGTGATTGCACTACAATGCTGCAATTTTTATTTGCCCATCAAGTGGGCTTTTGGTGGAAATGACACACCACCAGCAGCATGTTGTCCACGAGACGAGGAGTGGGATGGGGGGGCGAGCAAGAGAGGACAAGGTGTTCTTCTATTGGTATTTACTCAGGCTTTACAGTGTTTTAGAGAATGTTCGTTCGAGTTCATATAAGAATGTAACATTTTATTTCCAAAGTGTAGTAAACCGTTGTTTTCTCACAGCGGGGTGATTGCACTACAAGGCTGCAATTTTTATTTGCCCATCAAGTGGGCTTTTGGTGGAAATGACACACCACCAGCAGCATGTTGTCCACGGAACGAGGGGTGGGATGGGGGGGCGAGCAAGAGAGGACAAGTTGTTCCTCTGTTGGTATGTACTCAGGCTTTACAGTGTTTTAAAGAATGTTCGTTCAAGTGCATATAAGAATGTAGCATTTTATTTCCAAAGTGTAGTAAATCGTTGTTTTCTCACAGCAGGGTGATTGCACTACAAGGCTGCAATTTTTATTTGCCCATCAAGTGGGCTTTTGGTGGAAATGACACACGACCATCAGCATGTTGTCCACGAGAGGAGGGGTGGGATGGGGTGGCGAGCAGGAGAGAACAAATTGTTCTTCTAATGGTATGTACTCAGGCTTTACAGTGTTTTAAAGAATGTTCATTGAAGTTCATATAAGAATGTAGCATTTTATTTCCAAAGTGTAGTAAATCGTTGTTTTCTCACAGCAGGGTGTTTGCACTACAAGGCTGCAATTTTTATTTGCCCATCAAGTGGGCTTTTGGTGGAAATGACACACCACCAGCAGCATGTTGTCCACGAGAGGAGGGGTGGGATGGGGGGGCGAGCAGGAGAGCACAAGTTGTTCTTCTATTGGTATGTACTCTGGCTTTACAGTGTTTTAAAGAATGTTCGTTCAAGTTCATATAAGAATGTAGCATTTTATTTCCAAAGTGTAGTAAATCGTTGTTTTCTCACAGCAGGGAGATTGCACTACAAGGCTGCAATTTTTATTTGCCCATCAAGTGGGCTTTTGGTGGAAATGACACACCACCAGCAGCATGTTGTCCACGAGAGGACGGGTGGGATGGGGGGGCGAGCAGGAGAGGACAAGTTGTTCTTCTATTGGTATGTACTCAGGCTTTACAGTGTTTTAAAGAATGTTCGTTGAAGTTCATATAAGAATGTAGCAATTTATTTCCAAAGTGTAGTAAATCGTTGTTTTCTCACAGCAGGGTGATTGCACAATAAGGCTGCAATTTTTATTTGCCCATCAAGTGGGCTTTTGGTGGAAATGACACACCACCAGCAGCATGTTGTCCACGAGACGAGGGGTGGGATGGGGGGGTGAGCAGGAGAGTACAAGTTGTTGTTCTATTGGTATGTACTCAGGCTTTACAGTGTTTTAAAGAATGTTCGTTGAAGTTCTTATACGAATGTTGCATTTTATTTCCAAAGTGTAGTAAATCGTTGTGTTCTCACAGCAGGGTGTTTGCACTACAAGGCTGCAATTTTTATATGCCCATCAAGTGGGCTTTTGGTGGAAATCACACACCACCAGCAGCATGTTGTCCATAAGACGAGGGGTGGGATGGAGGGGCGGGCAGGAGAGGACAAGTTGTTCTTCTATTGGTATGTACTCAGGCTTTACAGTGTTTTAAAGAATGTTCATTGAAGTTCATATAAGAATGTAGCATTTTATTTCCAAAGTGTAGTAAATCGTTGTTTTCTCACAGCAGGGTGATTGCACTAATGGCCTGCAATTTTTATGTGCCCATCAAGTGGGCTTTTGGTGGAAATGACACACCACCAGCAGCATGTTGTCCACGAGACGAGGTGTGGGATGGGGGGGCGAGCAGGAGAGGACAAGTTGTTCTTCTATTGGTATTTACTCAGGCTTTACAGTGTTTTAGAGAATGTTCGTTCGAGTTCATATAAGAATGTAACATTTTATTTCCAAAGTGTAGTAAACCGTTGTTTTCTCACAGCAGGGTGATTGCACTACAAGGCTGCAATTTTTATTTGCCCATCAAGTGGGCTTTTGGTGGAAATGACACACCACCACCAGCATGTTGTCCACGAGAGGAGGGGTGGGATGGGGGGGGGGGGCGAGCAGGAGAGGACAAGTTGTTCTTCTATTGGAATGTTCTCAAGCTTTACAGTGTTTTAAAGAATGTTCGTTCAAGTTCATATAAGAATGTAGCATTCTATTTCCAAAATGTAGTAAATCGTTGTTTTCTCACAGCAGGGTGATTGCACTACAATGCTGCAATTTTTATTTGCCCATCAAGTGGGCTTTTGGTGGAAATGACACACCACCAGCAGCATGTTGTCCACGAGACGAGGTGTGGGATGGGGGGGCGAGCAGGAGAGGACAAGTTGTTCTTCTATTGGTATTTACTCAGGCTTTACAGTGTTTTAGAGAATGTTCGTTCGAGTTCATATAAGAATGTAACATTTTATTTCCAAAGTGTAGTAAACCGTTGTTTTCTCACAGCAGGGTGATTGCACTACAAGGCTGCAATTTTTATTTGCCCATCAAGTGGGCTTTTGGTGGAAATGACACACCACCAGCAGCATGTTGTCCACGGAACGAGGGGTGGGATGGGGGGGCGAGCAAGAGAGGACAAGTTGTTCCTCTGTTGGTATGTACTCAGGCTTTACAGTGTTTTAAAGAATGTTCGTTCAAGTGCATATAAGAATGTAGCATTTGATTTCCAAAGTGTAGTAAATCGTTCTTTTCTCACAGCAGGGTGATTGCACTACAAGGCTGCAATTTTTATTTGCCCATCAAGTGGGCTTTTGGTGGAAATGACACACCACCAGCAGCATGTTGTCCACGAGAGGAGGTGTGGGATGAGGGGGCGAGCAGTAGAGGACAAGTTGTTCTTCTATTGGTATGTACTCAAGTTTTACAGTGTTTTAAAGAATGTTCGTTCAAGTTCATATAAGAATGTAGAATTTTATTTGCAAAGTGTTGTAAATCGTTGTTTTCTCACAGCAGGGTGATCGCACTACAAGGCTGCAATTTTTATTTGCCCATGAAGTGGGCTTTTGGTGGAAATGACACACCACCAGCAGCATGTTGTCCACGAGACGAGGGGTGGGATAGGGGGGCGAGCAGGAGAGGACAGGTTGTTCTTCTATTGGTATGTACTCAGACTTTACAGTGTTTCAAAGAATGTTCGTTCAAGTTCATATAAGAGTGTAGCATTTTATTTCTAAAGTGTACTAAATCGTTGTTTTCTCACAACAGGCAGATCGCACTACAAGGCTGTAATTTTTATTTGCCCATCAAGTGGGCTTTTGGTGGAAATGACACACCACCAGCAGCATGTTGTTTACGAGAGGGGGGTGGGGGGGGGGTGGGATGGGGGGGCGAGCGGAAAAAGACAAGTTGTTCTTCTATTGGCATGTACTCAGGCTTTACAGTGTTTTAAAGAATGTTCATTCAAGTTCGTATAAGAATGTAGCATTTTATTTCCAAAGTGTAGTAAATCATTGTTTTCTCACAGCAGGGTAATCGCACTACAGGGCTGCAATTTTTATTTGCCCATCAAGTGGGCTTTTGGTGGAAATGACACACCACCAGCAGCATGTTGTCCACGAGACGAGGGGTGGGATGGGGGGGCGAACAGGAGAGAACAAGTTGTTCTTCTATTGGTATGTACTCAGGCTTTACAGTGTTTTAAAGAATGTTCGTTCAAGTTCATATAAGAATGTAGCATTTTATTTCCAGAGGGTAGTAAATCGTTGTTTTCTTACAGCAGGGTGATTGCACTACAAGGCTGAAATTTTTATTTGCCCATCAAGTGGGCTTTTGGTGGAAATGACACACCACCAGCAGCATATTGTCCACGAGACGAGGGGTGGGATGGAGGGGCGAGCAGGAGAGGACAAGTTGTTCTTCTATTGGTATGTACTCCGGCTTTACAGTGTTTTAAAGAATGTTCGTTCAAGTTCATATAAGAATGTAGTATTTTATTTCCAAAGTGCAGTAAATCATTGTTTTCTTACAGCAGGGTGTCCACACTACAAGTCTGCTATTTTTATTTGCACATCAAGTGGGCTTTTGGTGGAAATGACAGACCACCAGCAGCGATTTGTCCACGAGAGGGGGGGTGGGATGGGGGGGGCGAGCAGAAGAGGACAAGTTGTTCTTCGACTGGTATGTACTCAGGCTTTATGGTGTTTTAAAGAATGTTCGTTCAAGTTCATATAATAATGTAGCATTTTATATCCAAAGCGTAGTAAATCATTGTTTTCTCACAACAGGGTGATCGCACTACAAGGCTGCAATTTTTATTTGCCCATCAAGTGGGCTTTTGGTGGAAATGACACACCGCCAGCAGCATGTTGTTCGAAAGAGTGGTTGGGGGGGGGGGGGGGGGGTGAACGGAAGTGACAAGTTGTTCTTCTATTGGTATGTACTCAGGCTTTATAGTGTTTTAAATAATGTTCGTTCAAGTTCATATAATAACGTAGCATTTTATTTCCAAAGTGTAGTAAATCTTTGTTTTCTCACAGCAGGGTGATCACACTACAAGGCTGCAATTTTTATTTGCCATCAAGTGCGCTTTTGGTGGAAATGACACACCACCAGCAGCATGTTGTTTACGAGAGGAGGGGTGGGATGGGGGGGCAAGCGGAAGAGGACAAGTTGTTCTTGTATTGGTATGTACTCAGGCATTGCAGTGTTTTAAAGAATGTTCATTTAAGTTCATATAAGAATGTAGCATTTTATTTCCAAAGTGTAGTAAATCGTTGTTTTCTCACAGCAGGGTGGTCGCACTACAAGGCTGCAATTTTTATTTGCCCATCAGGTGTGCTTTTGGTGGAAATGACACACCACCAGCAGCATGTTATCCATGAGATGGCGGTGGGGGGTGGGGGGTCGAACGGAAGAGGACAAGTTGTTGTCCTATTGGCATGTACTCCAACTATATAGTGTTTTAAAGAATGTTCGTTCAAGTTCATATAAGAATGTAGCATTTTATTTCCAAAGTGTAGTAAATCTTTGTTTTCTCACAGCAGGGTGATCGCACTACAAGGCTGCAATTTTTATTTGCCCATCAAGTGGGCTTTTGGTCCAAATGACACACCACCAGCAGCATGTTGTCCACGAGAGGGGGGGGGGGGGGGGGGGAGGGGGGTGGAGGTGGGGAGCGAGCGGAAGACGACAAGATGTTCTTCTATTGGTATGTACTAAGGCTTTATAGTGTTTTAAAGAATGTTCGTTCAAGTTCATATAATAACGTAGCATTTTTTTCCAAAGTGTAGTAAATCTTTATTTTCTCACAGCAGGGTGATCGCACTACAAGGCTGCATTTTTTATTTGCCCATCAAGTGGGCTTTTGGTGGAAATGACACACCACCAGCAGCATGTTGTCCACGAGAGGGGTGGTGGGGAGTTGGGGGGGGGGGGGGGGGGCGAATGGAACAAGACAAGTTGTTCTTTTATTGGTATGTACTAAGGCTTTATAGTGTTTTAAAGAATGTTCGTTCAAGTTCATAAAAGAATGTAGCATTTTATTTCCAAAGTGTAGTAAATCTTTGTTTTCTCACAGCAGAGTGATCGAACTACAAGGCTGCAATTTTTATTTGCCCATCAAGTGGGCTTTTGGTGGAAATGACACACCACCAGCAGCATGTTGTCCACGAGAGGGGGGGTGGGATGAGGGGGTGAGCACGAGAGGACAAGTTGTTCTTCTATTGGTATGTACTCAGGCTTTATAGTGTTTTAAAGAATGTCCGTTCCAGTTCATATAAGAATGTAGCATTTTATTTCCAAAGTGTAGTAAATCTTTGTTTTCTCACAGCAGGGTAATCACACTACAAGGCTGCAATTTTTATTTGCCCATCAAGTGGGCTTTTGGTGGAAATGACACACCACCAGCAGAATGTTATCCACGAGAGGGGGGGGGGGGGGGGGGGGGGGCGGGGCGAGCGGAAGAGGACAAGTTGTTCTTCAATTCGTCTGTACTCAGGCTTTATAGTGTTTTAAAGAATGTTCGTGCAAGTTCATATTAGAATGTAGCATTTTATTTCCGAAGAGTAGTGGGCTTTCGGTGGAAATGACACACCACCAGCAGCATGTTGTCCACGAGAGGGGGGGTGGGTGGGGAGGGGCCAGCGGAAGGGGACAAGTTGTTGTTCTATTGGTATCTACTCAAGCTTTATAGTGTTTTAAAGAATGTTCATTCAAGTTCATATAAGAACGTAGCATTTTATTTCCAAAGTGTAGTAATTCTTTGTTTCCTCACAGCAGGGTGTTCACACTACAAGGCTGCAATATTTATTTGCCCATCAAGTGGGCTTTTGGCGGAAATGACAATCCACCAGCAGCATGTTGTCCACGATAGGGGGGGTGGGTGGGGGAGGGGCGAGCGGAAGAGGACAAGTAGTTCTATTATTAGTATGTACTCAGGGTTTATAGTGTTTTAAGGAATGTTCGTTGAAGTTCATATAAGAACGTGGCATTTTATTTCCAAAGTTCAGTAAATCTTTGTTTTCTTACAGCAGGGAGATCGCACTACAAGGCTGCAATTTTTATTTGCCCATCAAGTGGGCTTCTGGTGGCAATGACACACCACCAGCAGCATGTTGTCCACGCGTGGCGGGGTTGGGGAAAGGGGGGGGGGGGGGGGGGGCGAGCGGATCTGAACAAGTTGTTCTTCTATTTGTATGTACTCAGGCTTTATAGTGTTTTCAATAATGTTCATTCAAGTTCATATAAGAATGTAACATTTTATTTCCATAGTGTACTAAATCTTTATTTTCTCACAGCAGGGTGATCGCACTAGAAGGCAGCAATTTTTATTTGCCCATAAAGTGGGCTTTTGGTGGAAATGACACACCACCAGCAGCATGTTGTCCATGAGAGGGGTGGTGGGGGGGGAGGGGCGAGCAGAAGAGGACACGTTGTTCTTTTATTGGTATGTACTCCTGCTTTATAGTGTTTTAAAGAATGTTCGTTCAAGTTCATATAAGAATGTAGCATTTTATTTCCTAAGTGTAATAAATCTTTGTTTTCTCACAGCAGGGTGAACGCACTACAAGGCTGCAATTTTTATTCGCCCATCAAGTGGGCTTCTGGTGGAAATGACACACACCAGCAGCAAGTTGTCCACGAGAAGGGTGGTGGGGGGAGGAAGGGGCGAGCAGAAGAGGACAAGTTGTTGTTCTATTGGTATGTACTCAGGCTTTATAGTGTTTTAAAGAATGTTCGTTCAAGTCCATATAAGTATGTAGCATTTTATTTCCAAAGTGTAGTAAATCTTTGTTTTCTCACAGCAGGGTGATCGCACTACAAGGCTGAAATTTCTATTTGCCCATCAAGTGGGCTTTTGGTGGAAATGACACACCACCGGCAGCATGTTGTCCTCGAGAGACGGGGGAGGAGGGCAAGCGGAGGAGGACAAGTTGTTCTTCTTTTTGTATGTACTCAGGTTTTATAGTGTTTTAAGGAATGTTCGTTCAAGTTCATATAAGAACGTGGCATTTTATTTCCAAAGAGCAGTAAATCTTTGTTTTCTCACAGCAGGGTGATAGCACTACAAGGCTGCAATTTTTATTTGCCCATCAAGTGGGCTTTTGGTGGAAATGACATACCACCGGCAGCATGTTGTCCTCGAGAGAGGGGTGAGGAGGGCGAGCGGAGGAGGACAAGTTGTTCTTCTTTTTGTATGTACTCAGGTTTTATGGTGTTTTAAGGAATGTTCGTTCAAGTTCATATAAGAACGTGGCATTTTATTTCCAAAGAGCAGTAAATCTTTGTTTTCTCACAGCAGGGTGATCGCACTACAAGGCTGCAATTTTTAGTTGCCCATCAAGTGGGCTTTTGGTGGATATGACACACACCAGCAGCAAGTTGTCCACGACAGGGGTGGTGGGGGAAGGAAGGGGCGAGCAGAAGAGGACAAGTTGTTCTTCTATTGGTATGTACTCAGGCTTTATATTGTTTTAAAGAATGTTCGATCAAGTCCATATAAGTATGTAGCATTTTATTTCCAAAGCGTAGTAAATCTTTGTTTTCTCACAGCAGGGTGATCGAACTACAAGGCTGAAATTTCTATTTGCCCATCAAGTGGGCTTTTGGTGGAAATGACGCACCACCGGCAGCATGTTGTCCTCGAGAGAGGGGGGAGGAGGGAGAGCGGAGGAGGACAAGTTGTTCTTCTTTTTGTATGTACTCAGGTTTTATAGTGTTTTAAGGAATGTTCGTTCAAGTTCATATGAGAACGTGGCATTATATTTCCAAAGAGAAGTAAATCTTTGTTTTCTCACAGCAGGGTGATCGCACTACAAGGCTGAAATTTCTATTTGCCCATCAAGTGGGCCTTTGGTGGAAATGACACACCACCGGCAGCATGTTGTCCTCGAGAGACGGGGGTGGAGGGCAAGCGGAGGAGGACAAGTTGTTCTTCTTTTTGTATGTACTCAGGTTTTATAGTGTTTTAAGGACTGTTCGTTCAAGTTCATATAAGAACGTGGCATTTTATTTCCAAAGAGCAGTAAATCTTTGTTTTCTCACAGCAGGGTGATCGCACTACAAGGCTGCAATTTTTATTTGCCCATCAAGTGGGCTTTTGGTGGAAATGACACACACCAGCAGCAAGTTGTCCACGAGAGGAATGGTGGGGGGAGGAAGAGGCGAGCAGAAGAGTACAAGTTGTTGTTCTATGGGTATGTACTTAGGCTTTATAGTGTTTTAGAGAATGTTCGTTCAAGTCCATATAAGTATGTAGCATTTTATTTCCAAAGTGTAGTAAATCTTTGTTTTCTCACAGCAGGGTGATCGCACTACAAGGCTGAAATTTCTATTTGCCCATCAAGTGGGCTTTTGGTGGAAATGACACACCACCGGCAGCATGATGTCCTCGAGAGAGGGGGAGGAGGGCGAGCGGTGGAGGACAAGTTGTTCTTCTTTTTGTATGTACTCAGGTTTTATAGTGTTTTTAGGAATGTTCGTTCAAGTTCATATAAGAACGTGGCATTTTATTTCCAAAGAGCAGTAAATCTTTGTTTTCTCACAGCAGGGTGATCGCACTACAAGGCTGCTATTTTTATTTGCCCATCAAGTGTGCTTTTGGTGGAAATGACACACCACCAGCAGCATGTTGTCCACGAGGGGGGGATGGGGCGGGGGGAGGGGGGCGAACGGAAGAGGACAAGTTGTTCCTCTTTCGGTATGTACTCAGGCTTTGTAGTGTTTTAAAGACTGTTCGTTTAAGTTCATATAAGTATGTAGCATTTTATTTCCAAAGTGTAGTAAATCTTTTTTTTCTCACAGCAGGGTGATCGAACTACAAGGCTGAAATTTCTATTTGCCCATCAAGTGGGCTTTTGGTGGAAATGACACACCACCAGCAGCATGTTGTCCACGAGAGAGGGGGGAGGAGGGCGAGCGGAGGAGGACAAGTTGTTCTTCTTTTTGTATGTACTCAGGTTTTATAGTGTTTTAAGGAAAGTTCGTTCAAGTTCATATAAGAACGTGGCATTTTATTTCCAAAGAGCAGTAAATCTTTGTTTTCTCACAGCAGGGTGATCGCACTACTAGGCTGCAATTTTTATTTGCCCATCAAGTGGGCTTTTGGTGGATATGACACACACCTGCAGCAAGTTGTCCACGAGAGGGGTGGTGGGGGAAGGAAGGGGCGAGCAGAAGAGGACAAGTTGTTCTTCTATTGGTATGTACTCAGGCTTTATAGTGTTTTAAAGAATGTTCGATCAAGTCCATATAAGTATGTAGCATTTTATTTCCAAAGTGTAGTAAATCTTTGTTTTCTCACAGCAGGGTGATCGAACTACAAGGCTGAAATTTCTATTTGCCCATCAAGTGGGCTTTTGGTGGAAATGACACACCACCGGCAGCATGTTGTCCTCGAGAGAGGGGGGAGGAGGGAGAGCGGAGGAGGACAAGTTGTTCTTCTTTTTGTATGTACTCAGGTTTTATAGTGTTTTAAGGAATGTTCGTTCAAGTTCATATAAGAACGTGGCATTTTATTTCCAAAGAGCAGTAAATCATTGTTTTCTCACAGCAGGGTGATCGCACTACAAGGCTGCAATTTTTATTTGCCCATCAAGTGTTCTTTTGGTGGAAATGACACACACCAGCAGCATGTTTTCCACGAGAGGGGTGGTGGGAGGGGGGGGGGGGGGGGGGGGGGAAGGGGTGAGCAGAAGAGGACAAGTTGTTCTTTTATTGGAATGTACTGAGGCCTTATAGTGTTTTAAAATATGTTCGTTCAAGTTCATATAAGAACGTGGCATTTTATTTCCAAAGAGCAGTAAATCTTTTTTTTCTCACAGCAGGGTGATCGCACTACAAGGCTGCAATTTTTATTTGCCCATCATGTGGGCTTTTGGTGGAAATGACACACACCAGCAGCATGTTGTCCACGAGTGGGTTGGAGGGGGGGGGGGGGGGGGGGGGGGAAGGGGCGAGCAGAAGAGTACAAGTTGTTCTTTTATTGGTATGTACTCAGGCTTTATAGCGTTTTAAAATATGTTCGTTCAAGTTCATATAAGAACGTGGCATTTTATTTCCAAAGAGCAGTAAATCTTTGTTTTCTCACAGCAGGGTGATTGCACTACAAGGCTGCAATTTTTATTTGCCCATCAAGTGGGCTTTTGGTGGAAATGACACACACCAGCAGCAAGTTGTCCACGAGAAGGGTGGTGGGGGGAGGAAGGGGCGAGCAGAAGAGGACAAGTTGTTGTTCTATTGGTATGTACTCAGGCTTTATAGTGTTTTAAAGAATGTTCGTTCAAGTCCATATAAGTATGTAGCATTTTATTTCCAAAGTGTAGTAAATCTTTGTTTTCTCACAGCAGGGTGATCGCACTACAAGGCTGAAATTTCTATTTGCCCATCAAGTGGGCTTTTGGTGGAAATGACACACCACCGGCAGCATGTTGTCCTCGAGAGACAGGGGATGAGGGCGAGCGGAGGAGGACAAGTTGTTCTTCTTTTTGTATGTACTCAGGTTTTATAGTGTTTTAAGGAATGTTCGTTCAAGTTCATATAAGAACGTGGCATTTTATTTCCAAAGAGCAGTAAATCTTTGTTTTCTCACAGCAGGGTGATCGCACTACAAGGCTGCAATTTTTATTTGCCCATCAAGTGGGCTTTTGGTGGAAATGACACACACCAGCAGCAAGTTGTCCACGAGCGGAATGGTGGGGGGAGGATGAGGCGAGCAGAAGAGGACAAGTTGTTGTTCTATGGGTATGTACTCAGGCTTTATAGTGTTTTAGAGAAAGTTCGTTCAAGTCCATATAAGTATGTAGCATTTTATTTCCAAAGTGTAGTTAATCTTTGTTTTCTCACAGCAGGGTGATCGCACAACAAGGCTGAAATTTCTATTTGCCCATCAAGTGGGCTTTTGGTGGAAATGACACAGCACCGGCAGCAAGTTGTCCTCGAGAGAGGGGGGAGGAGGGCGAGCGGAGGAGGACAAGTTGTTCTTCTTCTTGTATGTACTCAGGTTTTATAGTGTTTTAAGGAATGTTCGTTCAAGTTCATATAAGAACGTGGCATTTTATTTCCAAAGAGCAGTAAATCTTTGGTTTCTCACAGCAGGGTGATCGCACTACAAGGCTGCAATTTTTATTTGCCCATCAAGTGGTCTTTTGGTGGAAATGACACACCACCAGCAGCATGTTGTCCACGAGGGGGGGATGGGGCGGGGGGAGGGGGGCGAACGGAAGAGGACAAGTTGTTCCTCTTTTGGTATGTACTCAGGCTTATAGTGTTTTAAAGAATGTTCGTTCAAGTTCATATAAGTATGTAGCATTTTATTTCCAAAGTGTAGTAAATCTTTGTTTTCTCACAGCAGGGTGATCGCACTACAAGTCTGCAATTTTTATTTGCCCATCAAGTGGGCTTTTGGTGGAAATGACACACACCAGCAGCAAGTTGTCCACGAGAACGGTGTTGGGGGGAGGAAGGGGCGAGCAGAAGAGGACAAGTTGTTGTTCTATTGGTATGTACTCAGGCTTTATAGTGTTTTAAAGAATGTTCGTTCAAGTCCATATAAGTATGTAGCATTTTATTTCCAAAGTGTAGTAAATCTTTGTTTTCTCACAGCAGGGTGATCGCACTACAAGGCTGAAATTTCTATTTGCCCATCAAGTGGGCTTTTGGTGGAAATGACACACCACCGGCAGCATGTTGTCCACGAGTGAGGTTGGGGGTGGGTTGGTGGGGGGGGGGGGGGGGGGGGTAAGGTAGAGGGCAAGTTGTTCTTCTATTGGTATGTACTCAGGCTGTATAGTGTTTTAAAGAATGTTCGTTCAAGTCCATAGAAGTATGTAGCATTTTATTTCCAAAGTGTAGTAAATCTTTGTTTTCTCACAGCAGGGTGATCGCACTACAAGGCTGAAATTTCTATTTGCCCATCAAGTGCGCTTTTGGTGGAAGTGACACACCACCGGCAGCATGTTGTCCTCGAGAGAGGGGGGAGGAGGGCGAGCGGAGGAGGACAAGTTTTTCTTCTTTTTGTATGTACTCAGGTTTTATAGTGTTTTAAGGAATGTTCGTTCAAGTTCATACAAGAACGTGGCATTTTATTTACAAAGTGCAGTAAATCTTTGTTTTCTCACAGCACGGTGATCGCACTACATGGCTGCAATTTTTATTTGCCCATGAAGTGGGCTTTTGGTGGAAATGACACACCACCAGCAGCATGTTGTCCATGAGGGGTTGGGGGGGGGGGGGGGGGCAACCGGAAGAGGCCAAGGTGTTCTTCAATTGGTATGCACTCAGGCTTTATAGTGTTTTAAAGAATGTTAGTTCAAGTTCATATAAGAATGTAGCATTTTATTTCCAAAGTGCAGTAAATCTTTGTTTTCTCACAGCACGGTGATCGCACTACATGGCTGCAATTTTTATTTGCCCATGAAGTGGGCTTTTGGTGGAAATGACACAACACCAGCAGCATGTTGTACACGAGAGGGGGGGGGGGGGGGCGAGCGGAAGAGGACGAGTTCTTCTTTTATTGGTATGTACCCAGGCTTTATAGTGTTTTAAAGAATGTTCGTTCAAGTTCATATAAGAATGTAGCATTTTATTTCCTAAGTGTAGTAAATCTTTGTTTTCTCACAGCAGGGTGATTGCACTACAAGGCTGCAATTTTTATTTCCCCATGAAGTGGGCTTTTGGTGGAAATGACACACCACCACCAGCATGTTGTCCACGAGGGGGGGGGGGGGGGGGTGCGGGGGGGTGCGAGCGGAATTGGACAAGTTGTTGGTCTATTGGTATGTACTCAGGCTTTACAGTGTTTTAAAGAAAGTTCGTTCAAGTTCATATAAGAATGTAGCATTATATTTCCAAAGTGTAGTAAGTCTTTGTTTTCTCACAGCAGGGTGAACGCACTACAAGGCTGCAATTTTTATTCGCCCATCAAGTGGGCTTCTGGTGGAAATGACACACCACTAGCAGCATGTTGTCCACGAAGGGCGGGGGGGGGGGGGGGGGGGGGGGGGCGAGCAGAAGAGGACAAGTAGTTCTTTTATTGGTATGTACCCAGGCTTTATAGTGTTTAAAGAATGTTCGTTCAAGTTCATATATGAACGTGGCATTTTATTTCCAAAGTGCAGTAAATCTTTGTTTTCTCACAGCAGGGTGATTGCACTACAAGGCTGCAATTATTATTTGCCCATCAAGTGGGCTTTTGGTGAAAATGACACACCACCAGCAGCAAGTTGTCCACGAGCGGAATGGTGGGGGGAGGATGAGGCGAGCAGAAGAGGACAAGTTGTTGTTCTATGGGTATGTACTCAGGCTTTATAGTGTTTTAGAGAAAGTTCGTTCAAGTCCATATAAGTATGTAGCATTTTATTTCCAAAGTGTAGTTAATCTTTGTTTTCTCACAGCAGGGTGATCGCACAACAAGGCTGAAATTTCTATTTGCCCATCAAGTGGGCTTTTGGTGGAAATGACACAGCACCGGCAGCAAGTTGTCCTCGAGAGAGGGGGGAGGAGGGCGAGCGGAGGAGGACAAGTTGTTCTTCTTCTTGTATGTACTCAGGTTTTATAGTGTTTTAAGGAATGTTCGTTCAAGTTCATATAAGAACGTGGCATTTTATTTCCAAAGAGCAGTAAATCTTTGGTTTCTCACAGCAGGGTGATCGCACTACAAGGCTGCAATTTTTATTTGCCCATCAAGTGGTCTTTTGGTGGAAATGACACACCACCAGCAGCATGTTGTCCACGAGGGGGGGATGGGGCGGGGGGAGGGGGGCGAACGGAAGAGGACAAGTTGTTCCTCTTTTGGTATGTACTCAGGCTTATAGTGTTTTAAAGAATGTTCGTTCAAGTTCATATAAGTATGTAGCATTTTATTTCCAAAGTGTAGTAAATCTTTGTTTTCTCACAGCAGGGTGATCGCACTACAAGTCTGCAATTTTTATTTGCCCATCAAGTGGGCTTTTGGTGGAAATGACACACACCAGCAGCAAGTTGTCCACGAGAACGGTGTTGGGGGGAGGAAGGGGCGAGCAGAAGAGGACAAGTTGTTGTTCTATTGGTATGTACTCAGGCTTTATAGTGTTTTAAAGAATGTTCGTTCAAGTCCATATAAGTATGTAGCATTTTATTTCCAAAGTGTAGTAAATCTTTGTTTTCTCACAGCAGGGTGATCGCACTACAAGGCTGAAATTTCTATTTGCCCATCAAGTGGGCTTTTGGTGGAAATGACACACCACCGGCAGCATGTTGTCCACGAGTGAGGTTGGGGGTGGGTTGGTGGGGGGGGGGGGGGGGGGTAAGGTAGAGGGCAAGTTGTTCTTCTATTGGTATGTACTCAGGCTGTATAGTGTTTTAAAGAATGTTCGTTCAAGTCCATATAAGTATGTAGCATTTTATTTCCAAAGTGTAGTAAATCTTTGTTTTCTCACAGCAGGGTGATCGCACTACAAGGCTGAAATTTCTATTTGCCCATCAAGTGCGCTTTTGGTGGAAGTGACACACCACCGGCAGCATGTTGTCCTCGAGAGAGGGGGGAGGAGGGCGAGCGGAGGAGGACAAGTTTTTCTTCTTTTTGTATGTACTCAGGTTTTATAGTGTTTTAAGGAATGTTCGTTCAAGTTCATACAAGAACGTGGCATTTTATTTACAAAGTGCAGTAAATCTTTGTTTTCTCACAGCACGGTGATCGCACTACATGGCTGCAATTTTTATTTGCCCATGAAGTGGGCTTTTGGTGGAAATGACACACCACCAGCAGCATGTTGTCCATGAGGGGTTGGGGGGGGGGGGGGCAACCGGAAGAGGCCAAGGTGTTCTTCAATTGGTATGCACTCAGGCTTTATAGTGTTTTAAAGAATGTTAGTTCAAGTTCATATAAGAATGTAGCATTTTATTTCCAAAGTGCAGTAAATCTTTGTTTTCTCACAGCACGGTGATCGCACTACATGGCTGCAATTTTTATTTGCCCATGAAGTGGGCTTTTGGTGGAAATGACACAACACCAGCAGCATGTTGTACACGAGGGGGGGGGGGGGGGGGGCGAGCGGAAGAGGACGAGTTCTTCTTTTATTGGTATGTACCCAGGCTTTATAGTGTTTTAAAGAATGTTCGTTCAAGTTCATATAAGAATGTAGCATTTTATTTCCTAAGTGTAGTAAATCTTTGTTTTCTCACAGCAGGGTGATTGCACTACAAGGCTGCAATTTTTATTTCCCCATGAAGTGCGCTTTTGGTGGAAATGACACACCACCACCAGCATGTTGTCCACGAGGGGGGGGGGGGGTGCGGGGGGGTGCGAGCGGAATTGGACAAGTTGTTGGTCTATTGGTATGTACTCAGGCTTTACAGTGTTTTAAAGAAAGTTCGTTCAAGTTCATATAAGAATGTAGCATTATATTTCCAAAGTGTAGTAAGTCTTTGTTTTCTCACAGCAGGGTGAACGCACTACAAGGCTGCAATTTTTATTCGCCCATCAAGTGGGCTTCTGGTGGAAATGACACACCACTAGCAGCATGTTGTCCACGAAGGGCGGGGGGGGGGGGGGGGGGGGGGGGGCGAGCAGAAGAGGACAAGTAGTTCTTTTATTGGTATGTACCCAGGCTTTATAGTGTTTAAAGAATGTTCGTTCAAGTTCATATATGAACGTGGCATTTTATTTCCAAAGTGCAGTAAATCTTTGTTTTCTCACAGCAGGGTGATTGCACTACAAGGCTGCAATTATTATTTGCCCATCAAGTGGGCTTTTGGTGAAAATGACACACCACCAGCTGCATGTTGACCACGAGAGGGAGGGGGGGGGGGGGTGGAATGGGGGGGGGGGGGGCGGCGAGCGGAAGTGGACAAGTTGTTGTTCTATTGGTATGTACTCAGGCTTTACAGTGTTTTAAAGGAAGTTCATTCAAGTTCATATAAGAACGTGGCATTTTATTTCCAAAGTGCAGTAAATCTTTGTTTTCTCACAGCAGGGTGATCGCACTACAAGGCTGCAATTTTTATTGGCCCATCAAGTGGGCTTTTGGTGGAAATGGCACACCACCAGCTGCATGTTGACCACGAAAGGGGGGGGTGGAATGGCTGGGGGGGGGGGGAGCGGAAGTGGACAAGTTGTTGTTCTATTGGTATGTACTCAGGCTTTACAGTGTTTTAAAGGAAGTTCGTTCAAGTTCATTTAAGAATGTGGCATTTTATTTCCAAAGTGCAGTAAATCTTTGTTTTCGCACAGCAGGGTGATCGCACTACAAGGCTACAATTTTTATTTGCCCATCTAGTGGGCTTCTGGTGGAAATGACACACCACCAGCAGCATGTTGTCCATGAGGGGGAGGGGGGGGGGGCAGCGGAAGAGGCCAAGGTGTTCTTCAATTGGTATGTAATCAGGCTTTATAGTGTTTTAAAGAATGTTCCTTCAAGTTCATATTGGAACGTAGCATTTTATTTCCAAAGTGTAGTAAGTCTTTGTTTTCTCACAGCGGGCTGATCGCACTACAAGGCTGCAATTTTTATTTGCCCATCAAGTGGGCTTTTGGTGGAAATGACACACCACCACCAGCATGTTGTCAACGAGGGGGGGGGGTGGGGGGGGGGAGGGGCGAGCAGAAGAGGACAAGTTGTTCTTTTATTGGTATGTACTCAGGATTTATAGTGTTTTAAAGAATGTTCGTTCAAGTTCATATAGGAACGTGGCATTTTATTTCCAAAGTGCAGTAAATCTGTGTTTTCTCACAGCAGGATGATCGCACTACAAGGCTGCAATTTTTATTTGCCCATCAAGTGGGCTTCTGGTGGAAATGACACACCACCAGCAGCATGTTGTCCACGAGTGAGGTTGGGGGGGGGAACGGAAGAGGACAAGTTGTTCAATTGGTATGTACTCAGGCTTTAAAGTGTTTTAAAGAATGTTCGTTGAAGTTCATATAAGAATGTAGCATTTTATTTCCAAAGTGTAGTAAATCATTGTTTTCTCACAGCAGGGTGATTGCACTACGAGGCTGAAATTTCTATTTCCCCATCTAGTGGGCTTTTGGTGGAAATGACACACACCAGCAGCATGTTGTCCACGAGAGGGTTGGTGGGGGGGGGGGGGGGAGGAGGGGAGAGCAGAAGAGGACAAGTTGTTCCTTTATTGGTATGTACTCAGGCTTTATAGTGTTTTAAAGAATATTCGTTCAAGTTCATATAAGAAAGTGGCATTTTATTTCCTAAGTGCAGTAAATCTTTATTTTCTCACAGCAGGGTGATCGCACTACAAGGCTACAATTATTATTTGCCCATCAAGTGGGCTTTTGGTGGAAATGACATACCACCAGCTGCATGTTGACCACGAGAGGGGGGGGGGGGGGGGGAACTGGGGGGGAGCGAGCGGAAGTGGACAAGTTGTTGTTCTATTGGTAGGTACTCGGGCTTTACAGTGTTTTAAAGAAAGTTCGTTCAAGTTCATATAAGAATGTAGCATTTTATTTCCAAAGTGTAGTAAGTCTTTGTTTTCTCACAGCAGGGTGATCGCACTACAAGGCTGCAATTTTTATTTGCCCATCAAGTTGGCTTCTGGTGGAAATGACACACCACCAGCAGCATGTTGTCCACGAGTGAGGTTGGGGTGGGGGAACGGAAGAGGACACGTTGTTCTTCTATTGGTATGTACTCAGGCTTTATAGTGTTTTAAAGAATGTTCGTTCAAGTCCATATAAGTATGTAGCATTTTATTTCCAAAGTGTAGTAAATCTTTGTTTTCTCACAGCAGGGTGATCGCACTACAAGGCTGAAATTTCTATTTCCCCATCAAGTGGGCTTTTGGTGGAAATGACACACACCAGCAGCATGTTGTCCACGAGAGGGGTGGTGAGGGGGGGGGGGGGGGGGGGAAGGGGCGAGAAGAAGAGGACAAGTTGTTCTTTTATTGGTATGTACTCAGGCTTTATAGTGTTTTAAGGAATGTTCGTTCAAGTTCATATAAGAACGTGGCATTTTATTTCCAAAGTGCAGTAAATCTTTGTTTTCTCACAGCAGGGTGATCGCACTACAAGGCTGCAATTTTTATTTGCCCATCAAGTGGGCTTCTGGTGGAAATGACACACCACCAGCAGCATGTTGTCCACGAGTGAGGTTGGGGGGGGGGGGGGGGGGGGGAACGGAAGAGGACAAGTTGTTCTTTTATTGGTATGTACTCAGGCTTTATAGTGTTTTAAAGAATGTTCGTTCAAGTTCATATAGGAACGTGGCATTTTATTTCCAAAGTGCAGTAAATCTTTGTTTTCTCACAGCAGGGTGATCGCACTACAAGGCTGCAATTTTTATTTGCCCATCAAGTGGGCTTTTGGTGGAAATGACACACCACCAGCAGCATGTTGTCCACGAGGGGGGGTGGGGGGGGGGGGCAAGGGGAAGAGCACAAGTTGTTCCTCTTTTGGTATGTACTCAGGGTTTATAGTGTTTTAAAGATTGTTCGTACAAGTTCATATAAGAACGTAGAATTTTATTTTTAAAGTGTAGTAAATCTTTGATATCTCACAGCAGGGTGTTCGCATTACAAGGTGGTAATTTTCATTTGTCCCTCAAATCAGGTTGTGGAAAGGGGCTAAGGTCCATTACTGTTAGTTATACAAGAACACACACAACTTCATTCCTGAAACCAATACACAGTTTTCTCTTAAAAACAACAAATATTAGTTCACGGCTGAGGGCCCAAGTAACCTTTCCAGAATAAGCTTAAACGATTGCTTTTAAAACACCAGGATTTAAAGTAATGGTTGACAGCCTTACTTAAGCAAAATTACAATATCTTTTCGGCTAAAGGCTATGATAATATTTCAGATCAGCTAAGGAAATTCTTGAAAGTCTAAGCATTAACAAATCCCGGCTAAATGACATATTAAGGAAAATTCAAGTTAATTCTTTGGAATTCCCAATAAAAAAATTTTCTATACATAATAAAAGAGAGGCTTTAAGGACAAGCTTTTACACAGTACAACAGAAAAACATCTTAAAAGGACTTGACATTTGACTCTCCATCCAAGATAGCATGCTGCGTCCCTTGATACCCCATATGATTGTACTTTTGACAAGAAGCATAGATGCGGTACCAGGAGCGATTCTAGAAGTCGGTTAAGGGAGGGGCTAATGGTTGTGATGGTGGTGATGGAGACTGGAATATCGCTTCACAAAAGGAGAGTTTGGGTTCTCAACTGGCAAACTGGTAAAATTTAGTGTTGCTTAAAGTAGTTTTTGGTAACTGTTTTAGAGTTCAGGGTAAAAAAAAATGTGTTTTAGTAAATAATAAGACGCCTATTTTAAGTTAAATGATATTTATTGGTTTCGATAGTAAGCTATTTTTCACACTTATTCTTTTGTTAAAATGTGTTTGAAATACATTGCAACCTATATAGCTACATAATTATTAAAGAAAATGATTGAATCTGTTGGAGTAATATATTCGCTGACTTCTGAAGTCATTTTATCCAGCCTGATATCATACACCATGGGGAGGGGGACTATAGCCTCACAGCCTCCATAGCCCACCCCCTTCCCCGCTGCCGCTGCCACCGCCCCTGTGCGGTACTGAGCCAAATGCTTTTCGGAAACCAAGAAATACTGCATCTACCAGGTCGCCTTGATCCAAAGATTTCGGTATGTCATGTGAGAAAAGTGCGAGTTGTTTCACATGATCGATGTTTTCGAAACCCATGCTGGTTGGCATTGAGGTCATCATTCTGTTCGAGATACCTCATTATGTTTGAGCTCAGAATATGTTTTAAGATTCTACAACAAATCGATGTCAAGGATATACGGAAGTTTTGTGGATCGCTTCAACTACCCTTCTTGTAGATGGGTGTGACCCGTGCCTTTTTCCAAGAACTGGGCACGGTTTTTTGTTCAGGTGATCTATAACATATTATAGTTAGCGTGGAGTCTGACAGGGTTTTCATTGGTGCTTGGAGATTTGTTCAATTTCAACGATTTCAATTGTTTCTCAACATCACTGAGACTAATGCTTATTTTATTCATCGTTTCAGTGGTATGAGGATTAAATTGGAGCAATTATTCTGGGTTTTCCTCTGTAAAGGAACATTTTAAATCAGAGTTAAGCATTTCAGCTTTTGCTTTGTTACCCTCAATATCAGTTCCTGTGTCATTGGCTAGGGACTGGACACTAACTTTGGTGCCACTAACAGCCTTTAGATATGACCAGAACTACTTTGTATTTTGTGAAATGTCATTTCAATATTCTGCTATGGTATTCATTGAGTGAGGTTCTCATAGAGAGAAATTGGAAATGTGTCATTCGACAATCTCAAAGAACCACTGAAGACATAACGAAAAAGAGACAGATCGAAAGTAAGAATGTGAAAAACACGAAAAAAAGAAAGAAAAATGGGTCATTGCATCGGACTCTCTTGCGGAGGATGTGTGTTCAATTCTCAGTACTCTGCTTCCACGAAATTTTTACTCGGTGGGAGGACTGGAACGAGTTGCACCCACCCCTTGATACCAACTGAGGAACTACTTGAGTGAGTAGTAGCGGCTCCCATGTCTAAAAAAAGTAGTCTACAACAGCCATGAGAGCCGTGTAATGACCCCATGTTCCTCCATACCGCATCCAGGGGGGGGGTCAACTAACCTCTCTCGTTGGCCTATTGCGGCATCTGAATGACGTGACATGGCCAGTGTCTGATACAGAAAAACCTCAAGAAGGGGGCGCTAAAGATATCTTCAGCTACCTTTACTTTTACTGTAATAAAAAATAATCAAGTCACATGCAAAGTTTAATTCTCGAATAAACACTTTATTCGCACTAAAAATCCAACGCTAGTAGACTTAGCACTAAAACACATGATCACACCCCGCGTATTTCGAATATCACTAAGCACAACACTGATTGAAGTCCATGGTAATAGCCAGTAATCGCAGTTGTTCACTTTTATCACTTCCAAGTTATCGCAACGATCGTAGCTTTCAAAAAGCGACACTGCTTGCCTTATGTGTGTGGCTCGGTTGTTTCGAGAACATTCGCTGCCAGAATGTCAGATTCCAGACTTTTATGTAGTGTGAACAAATACCTACTGTGAAAGCGACTAGCCACTACGTACCTTACGACGCAATGCATAATATAAGGGCGAGTTTCCAATGATGACGTCATCCGGCAATTTACGTGTGTGGTTATTGTCGATTCCGTTCCTTTCTAGTGCATTCGATGTTTTTAATGCATTCATATGTAACAATGCGTTTTTAGGAATCTTCTCGAAAGTCACTATTACCGCGGATATGCTCCCTGCCGCCGTTGGATAAGCAGCTGAGCAGCAAGTCGTATACTCCTAGCTCACTCGTTTGTTACATGGTTTAATTCTTAATTTCTTTGCGTGTTTTTGGTACTTGCATTGTTTAATTCATAAATTTCGGGCATATTATAGTATTTGAGAGTCGTAGCATCGCGTTTTAGTACCTGAATAGTGTAAATTCGCGTAGTCTCCTTCCGCCGCCGAGCAGTGTCAGCAGTGCGCAAGTAGCAGCATTACTGCATTTACTAGGCAATCTTGTAATTTAATAACTGTTTAAATTTTGTTGATTTGTTTCCGCTCTCTGTAGATTAGTTCAGACGTTCTTTGCAAAACAGTTTTTAGCATGGATAGGGACTGCAACTGCTGTGTTCGGATGCAGGCTGAGTTGGCATCCCTTCACTCCCAGCTTCAGGCAGTGTTGGCTTCGGTCACACAGCTTGAGGCTGTTGCCAATGCGCATCACTGTGGGGGTCCGGATGGGGGTTTGTCGGGGACGGCCAGCTCGTCCCACGCATCCCCTGATCGGACTACGACTGTGGTTGCCCGGGATACTGCCCGCATTGAGGCTGATCCCTCACCTGTGGTATAGTGGGAGGTCGTCTCAAGGTGTGGCAGGGAGCGAAAGACATTCCGGAGGGCTGAACGGAAAGCCTCTCCAGTTTGCCTGACGAACCGGTTTCAGGCTCTGTCTCAGGCTGATACTGATCTTCGGCCTGACATGGCTGCTTGTCCTGTTCCAGAGGTTGCCCCTCAGTCTGCAAGATCCGGGCAGTCACAGAGGGTGGGCTTACTGGTAGTTGGGAGCTCCAACGTCAGGCGCGTAATGGGGCCCCTTAGAGAAATGGCAGCAAGAGAGGGGAAGAAAACCAATGTGCACTCCGTGTGCATACCGGGGGGAGTCATTCCAGATGTGGAAAGGGTCCTTCCGGATGCCATGAAGGGTACAGGGTGCACCCATCTGCAGGTGGTCGCTCATGTCGGCACCAATGATGTGTGTCGCTATGGATCGGAGGAAATCCTCTCTGGCTTCCGGCGGCTATCTGATTTGGTGAAGACTGCCAGTCTCGCTAGCGAGATGAAAGCAGAGCTCACCATCTGCAGCATCGTCGACAGGACTGACTGCGGACCTTTGGTACAGAGCCGAGTGGAGGGTCTGAATCAGAGGCTGAGACGGTTCTGCGACCATGTGGGCTGCAGATTCCTCGACTTGCGCCATAGGGTGGTGGGGTTTCGGGTTACGCTGGATAGGTCAGGAGTCCACTACACGCAACAAGCGGCTACACGGGTATCAGGGGTTGTGTGGCGTGGGCTGGGCGGTTTTTTTAGGTTAGATGGCCTTGGGCAAGTACAGAAGGGGCAACAGCCTCAACGGGTGCGGGGCAAAGTCAGGACATGCGGGGACCAAGCAGCAATCGGTATTGTAATTGTCAACTGTCGAAGCTGCGTTGGTAAAGTACCAGAACTTCAAGCGCTGATAGAAAGCACCAAAGCTGAAATCGTTATAGGTACAGAAAGCTGGCTTAAGCCGGAGATAAATTCTGCCGAAATTTTTACAAAGGTACAGATGGTGTTTAGAAAGGATAGATTGCATGCAACCGGTGGTGGAGTGTTCGTCGCTGTTAGTTGTAGTTTATCCTGTAGTGAAGTAGAAGTGGATAGTTCCTGTGAATTATTATGGGTGGAGGTTACACTCAACAACCGAACTAGGTTAATAATTGGCTCCTTTTACCGACCTCCCGACTCAGCAGCATTAGTGGCAGAACAACTGAGAGAAAATTTGGAATACATTTCACATAAATTTTCTCAGCATGTTATAGTCTTAGGTGGAGATTTCAATTTACCAGATATAGACTGGGACACTCAGATGTTTAGGACCGGTGGTAGGGACAGAGCATCGAGTGACATTATACTGAGTGCACTATCCGAAAATTACCTCGAGCAATTAAACAGAGAACCGACTCGTGAAGATAACATCTTGGACCTACTGATAACAAACAGACCCGAACTTTTCGAGTCTGTATGTACAGAACAGGGAATCAGTGATCATAAGGCCGTTGCAGCATCCCTGAATATGGAAGTTAATAGGAATATAAAAAAAGGGAGGAAGGTTTATCTGTTTAGCAAGAGTAATAGAAGGCAGATATCAGACTACCTAACAGATCAAAACGAAAATTTCTGTTCCGACACTGACAATGTTGAGTGTTTATGGAAAAAGTTCAAGGCAATCGTAAAATGCGTTTTAGACAGGTACGTGCCGAGTAAAACTGTGAGGGACGGGAAAAACCCGCCGTGGTACAACAACAAAGTTAGGAAACTACTGCGAAAGCAAAGAGAGCTCCACTCTAAGTTTAAACGCAGCCAAAACCTCTCAGACAAACAGAAGCTAAACGATGTCAAAGTTAGCGTAAGGAGGGCTATGCGTGAAGCGTTCAGTGAATTCGAAAGTAAAATTCTATGTACCGACTTGACAGAAAATCCTAGGAAGTTCTGGTCTTACGTTAAATCAGTAAGTGGCTCAAAACAGCATATCCAGACACTACGGGATTATGATGGCATTGAAACAGAGGATGACACGCGTAAAGCTGAAATACTAAACACCTTTTGCCAAAGCTGTTTCACAGAGGAAGACCGCACTGCAGTTCCTTCTCTAAATCCTCGCACAAACGAAAAAATGGCTGACATCGAAATAAGTGTCCAAGGAATAGAAAACCAACTGGCATCACTCAATAGAGGAAAGTCCACTGGACCTGACGGGATACCAATTCGATTCTACACAGCGTACGCGAAAGAACTTGCCCCCCTTCTAACAGCCGTGTACTGCAAGTCTCTAGAGGAACGGAGGGTTCCAAATGATTGGAAAAGAGCACAGATAGTCCCAGTCTTCAAGAAGGGTCGTCGAGCAGATGCGCAAAACTATAGACCTATATCTCTGACGTCGATCTGTTGTAGAATTTTAGAACATGTTTTTTGCTCGAGTATCATGTCGTTTTTGGAAACCCAGAATCTACTCTGTAGGAATCAACATGGATTCCGGAAACAGCGATCGTGTGAGACCCAACTCGCTTTATTTGTTCATGAGACCCAGAAAATATTAGATACAGGCTCCCAGGTAGATGCTATTTTTCTTGACTTCCGGAAGGCGTTCGATACAGTTCCGCACTGTCGCCTGATAAACAAAGTAAGAGCCTACGGAATATCAGACCAGCTGTGTGGCTGGATTGGAGAGTTTTTGCAAACAGAACACAGCATGTTGTTATCAATGGAGAGACGTCTACAGACGTTAAAGTAACCTCTGGCGTGCCACAGGGGAGTGTTATGGGACCATTGCTTTTCACAATATATATAAATGACTTAGTAGATAGTGTCGGAAGTTCCATGCGGCTTTTCGCGGATGATGCTGTGGTATACAGAGAAGTTGCAGCTTTAGAAAATTGTAGCGAAATGCAGGAAGAACTGCAGCGGATAGGCACTTGGTGCAGGGAGTGGCAACTGACCCTTAACATAGACAAATGTAATGTATTGCGAATACATAGAAAGAAGGATCCTTTATTGTATGATTATATGATAGCGGAACAAACACCGGTAGCAGTTAGTTCTGTAAAATATCTGGGAGTATGCGTGCGGAACGATTTGAAATGGAATGATCATATAAAATTAATTGTTGGTAAGGCGGGTACCAGGTTGAGATTCATTGGGAGAGTGCTTGGAAAATGTAGTCCATCAACAAAGGAGGTGGCTTACAAAACACTCGTTCGACCTATACTTGAGTATTGCTCATCAGTGTGGGATCCGTACCAGATTGGTCTGACGGAGGAGATAGAGAAGATCCAAAGAAGAGCGGCGCGTTTCGTCACAGGGTTATTTGGTAACCGTGATAGCGTTACGGAGATGTTTAATAAACTCAAGTGGCAGACTCTGCAAGAGAGACGCTCTGCATCACGGTGTAGCTTGCTCGCCAGGTTTCGAGAGGGTGCGTTTCTGGATGAGGTATCGAATATATTGCTTCCCCCTACTTATACCTCCCGAGGAGATCACGAATGTAAAATTAGAGAGATTAGAGCGCGCACGGAGGCTTTCAGACAGTCGCTCTTCCCGCGAACCATACGCGACTGGAACAGGAAAGGGAGGTAATGACAGTGTCATGTAAAGTGCCCTCCGCCACACACCGTTGGGTGGCTTGCGGAGTATAAATGTAGATGTAGATGTAGATATACATATCAATAGTTTCCCATACCTAACTCGTATTAGGAATTAGGTATGGGAAACTATTGTTACATTATTAGTGAAAATATTGTTAACGAGTCTCTATGAATTACTATCACTAATACTTAGAAATCAACTGGTAACTCTCACTCTTGAGTAATCTTCACACTTGCACTCGCTACAACTAGGACTTTTTGCTTATTCATTCTTGTCTTAATATTTCTCCTTCTGAATGTAAACTACCTTCCTATTCGGCGAATAGTCTGTATTTACAACGCTACGTATCGAAAAGTTCTCTGTAGCAGAAAACAGTAGCATTTTCGCGACATATCTCTAACAACGTATGGAGGTCACTTTAATGGCCGCGACTTTTCTCGTAGGTATGTGTTAGCTCTGCCAGACAGAAATGTATAAAATACGTTGTCGCGTAAGCGCGTACTACGTAGAAAAGTACAGCTACTCGCTTCAGTCGAGTCGACTGGCGAAAGAAACGAACTAGTGGCGTGCTTGTGAGAGGCGGGGGCGGCGCGGGTGGCAATGTGTGCGACCCTGCAAGGGTGGGAGGGGGGAACAAACATATTTTACTCTTTCATGTGTTATATGTATGGTAGTTTATGTTTTCTCTTTGATCTTTGCTATGTAACATTGCTGAATAAATAGTCTCTAAAAATGTGTGTTCCTGGCAATATGGTGTATTGTGTATTTGATTAAAAGGTCAACTTTATAATCTCACAGAGGACTAATTAGAGTCAGTATCTAATAGGTTATGGGTCCAGGAGGGATTAGTGAACTTTGCATACCAAGGAAATAAACTGATAAATCAAGGTTACATAATTTTCGCGTGTGTTCAACGCGTTGCTATCGTATTTTCTTTTTGCAGAGAAACTTTCAAGATTTATTTATTTAATTATCTGAACGTATTGAAGATGGCTTTGGGTGGACAATCACTGTTTAATTTTGGAAAGTTGACCGGTATGACAAACTACAACGACTGGAAATTCACGATGGACATGTACCTGAAACATGAGGGACACAATTGCTGGCACTGACGAAGATGAGAAGAATGTACAGAAAGCATTATCAAAATTATGTTTTCTGTAAATTCAACTGTGTATCCAAATCTTCCTGGAGCAACGACTGCTAAAGAAACGTGGCAAAATTTACAATCTGCATTTGAAGATAACAGTTTGTCTAGTTATATTGGGCTGTTACAATGCTTGATGAATGTACGATTGGCTTCTGACAAAAATATGGAGGCGCATTTGTCGAAAATTATGTCACTTGCTCAACAAATTCGAAGCATTAGTAAGAAAATGGGCGATGATTTCGTAGTTGCAATTATGCTTAGTGGACTTTCAGCAGATTTCCAACCCTTGATTATGGCAATTGAGAATTCGGGTGTCAAGATTACTAGTGATTTAGTAAGTCAGCGATTAATTCAAGAATCGACGAAACGTCAGTTTGCATCCACAAATGAGACCACAAATTCTGCACTGGTAGCTAGTAAGCAGGTCAGTAAACACCAGAAGAGAAATATCCAACGTGATGTGCGAAATATCAAGCCTTTTAAGTGTTATAAATGCCAGAAACCTGGTCATAAGGGGAATGAGTGTAGAGCAAAGAAGAAACCAAATAAATTTTCAAATTCTGCGAATGCAGTGAGTACTGAAAACGAAACTGTGTGAATGGCTTTAACTGCATCTTCGCGTCATAGTGATGGCTGGTTTGTGGATTCCGGGTGTTCACGACACATGACGAATCAGAGAGCCTCGTTCAACACTTTCCAATCGCCCACAGCTGCTAAAGTGACAGTAGCAGGTAACAGCACTCTTCAGGCTATTGGAGAGGGCGATGTTCATCTTCGAGTTACTTGTGACGACAAGAATAAACAGATAACTGCTACTGATGTTGCGTGTGTTCCAAGCCTTGCTTACAACCTACTGTCGGTTAGTCAGATGACAAGACGTGGATTGTGTCTATTGTTTGACAATGTGCAGTGCGGTGTATACAATAAAAGTGATGTAATTGTTTCTGGAACACCAGTAGCAGCTGCAACTCAAATGAATGGTATGTATCGATTAGGTGAAATGCATCATTACGAAAATGTTGTAGAAATTGACAGTTATGAATTGTGGCATCGAAGATTGGGACATTTGAATCGTGTAAGCATACATTTATTACAAGAAAAAATGGCTGATGGACTGAACTGGTCGAACGTCAATTTAGATCCGTGTATTCCCTGCATAAAAGGTAAACAGTTTCGACAACCTTTTCCTAAAACATCAGGTAGAAGAGCAAAAGATATACTTGACATTGTGCATTCTGCTGTTTGTGGACCAATGAGCATGGCTTCGTGGGGAGGATCACGATATCTTCTCACTTTTACGGATGATCTGTCAAGAAAATCTTTTGGTTATATGATAAAATCAACAGACTTAGAACAGACAACAGAAAAGAGTTCGTCAATCTGCGCATGAAGTTATTTTTACAGACGAATGGAATTAAACATGAAACCATGCACCTTACTGTAGTTTGTACAGATGTAGATGTACAATAAACCGAGCGTCAATTAAATTATTAATCTTCATTGTCACAAATGTTTGACTGCTTTTTCTCTCCTCTCGCAGCAATTTCAGCTGTGCTTTTAAGCATACTGCAAAGTTGCGTATTTCGTTGTGGTACAAGTAACCAGTAAGACACCATAAAAGCGGCTCCCAGTTCTCGTTAGTACGCAAGTGCCCAGCTACGAGTTAACAGGTGCAGAACCGCATTTTGCCTGCTGATGTGTGCGCCGCAGCCTGTCGTAGGTTTCGGCAGAGGACTGCAGTTCGGTTGGGTGACATGGCAGTGTTTACAAAACCTAATGTCGAAGTTTCGCTGAGTCCCAACCAACCACAAACTTTGTCGCATGTTCAGAGCTGACGGGTTCACGTGCCCGGATAACAGGTTCTGTAGCAGGCAGTGTCGCCCGGGCATTCACGCGCGCGTTGTTACGAACTGTAAACTTGCTCCAACCCATATTTAGCCAGTCAGTTTTGAAAGTGCTGTGTGGTTGATATGTGAGAATGGTCACGTTCCACAAAAAGCCTGATCACACTAACGGGACAAGAGCGGAAATGGGGGTTTTTGGGTGGGGACAAACTAAATATAAACAAATTTAGACACCCGCCCCCATAAAAACGCGAAACGACGAAAAAAAACCAACATCACAAAACCCCCAAATACCACTAAACACAATATCATCTGGAATCTGACACTTCCCTTAACCTATATAGCTCAACAGCAGCTCCCGATCCCATAAATTAGGATCAAACACTTCCCTTGACCTATGTAGCTCAAGAACATCTCCCGATACCAGTACCAACATTCACATCCACACATTGCAATAAAACACTTCCCTCGACCCCAATACACCCAAAACAAAAAAAAAAAAATAAAAACTTACCTCAAAAAAGTTCCGGCGCTACTAACTGGGTTGGCCTCCACAACCACACACAAGCACTCACACACACCTGTACTTACCCCTGTACTTAATGAACTCTGAAAACACTTCACGGCAAAAAGAAAACCAATGAAGCACACTCCTCTCACTCACACCAGTCTCATGCGCGCAAAAACTTTGTGGGGATCTATAACAAAAATAATAAGTCACCAGTACAATCTCGCGCATGTCCAACCTAGGCTTCTCGAACCAGGAACCGCGCCGTGTGGGGCGCCAAATGTCGTCCTTTCGACAGCGCCACATATAACCGTCCCTGGTCCGAGACGCCGGAACTTTAGCCTAATTCATTTCTTCGCCACAAACAGAGCATTTCACAACCTCGACAATTAAACCGAAAGGCTTGAAAAACTTGATCAGTTGCAAAGGAGTGTTTCCCATCATTTCCCTCAGACGCGCACTGTTAATTTTATCCGTCATATCCATCCCTGAACAAGAACAACAACCGATTAATTTTACTAAAATTACCACACAACGTACAGCGAACAACACTAAATTAACCTTCACAGAAAACCGCAAAATCGTTAAACTTAACATACCACGAGAGGGCACAGCAAACCACAACACGACTCGACGACATCTAGAAACATGCTACACGCACAAACCAAACTCCGCGCCGTCATGACGTCACACACCACAACACCCTTATGTCACGGGTCAAAGCCGACCCACATTCAGAAAGAAAGCCTGTAGGAATGTCTACTACAGGGCTCTTGTTTTCAGCAAAGGAGATAGAAATTCTACAATCTTCTGATTGGTGCTATACTACACTTAATCTGAAACTAGATTGTGTTCTCTTATTTGATAGCAATTTCACATTTTATTTGGTACTACTATGATTATTTTTTGGAGGCTCCAATTTTAGCAGTTATTTTCAGAACTCTCACGTTTTTTAAAATAATTTTGATTATTTTTTTTAAGTGTAAAATATAAATGGTGATATAAAGTAAGTATCTTGTGCCTTTAAAAGTTGATTTTTACTACTTTATTTTTTAAATAAAAACGAAATTGCGGGTCTGGTTTTCGGCACTTTCGCCTCTGTACCGTATATATAGCACACCCACAAGAAAGTGACACAGATCGAAAAACGCCATTTTTTAGTTTGTCACCGAAAAATACGTGTGGAGTGCCCAACATACACGAAAAATAATGGAATTTTCTGCCAACAAAGTTTACTTTAAACTTAAAGAAAACTTATATAATTTCAATATAAGTTTTATAATGTGTAAGACGACTTTCTCAAATATTGGATTTCTTGAGTTCTGTTACTGGACTTGGCGGCATGCAATATATAGTAGAGTTGATGGGGGAGGGGAGTCCTACAGAACTACTAACTTTACTGGTCATTCATTCAGTTAAGCATTCACGAATATCTTGTTTCCACAAATTCCACCTGAAGGAATGTGGAAAGACCTAAGTTAACTTTACAAAAGCTGGAAGTACGAACCAATGAAGGCTGCTTCTATAAAATATGAATCACAGCCAGAACTGATATCACTTAAAAACTTGAAAGAGGTAACTTACCTAAATGCCCATACACAGTTTTCACCGGCAAGTTTAACTCACTGAGTGCACTTGGTTTTAAAATTAAATCTTGCAAGACGACATCACCTAACAAAGTACTGAATAACATGTAGGGGATTACAACACATAAAAATAAAATACATACCGTACCTTATGGGAATTGCATAGCGGTACGCAACAGAACTACGACGCACCCAATATCACTATACTCACCTCCAAATATTCCAATTTGCAACTGAGATTGGTCCAAATTTTCGACATAGTCTCCGAGAAAACGATTCAAAAGATCTGCTACAATGTTTTCTAAAACCATTCTCACATATCAACCACACAGCACTTTCAAAACTGACTGTGTGTGTGTGTGTGTGTGTGTGTGTGTGTGTGTGTTTATATGCGCCATTTTGGAATCGTGGTTTATGGTAGTTTCCGCCATATTTGTGACGTCATGGGTCAAAGCAGACGGCCGGGATCGGACGCTTCCGTATTTACGAAACTTCCATAGCAAGGCAATACTAAATCAGCTCATCAAATTTTTACCCAAAATTGTAAGTCTACATGTTTTTGCTGCTTCCTTGGTTGTACTGTTTTTCATATTGGACAACTGTGTACCGAACATTTTCCAACCCATCTTTTTGTGGACTATAGCTTATTATTTTAGAAGGGACACTTTCTTTGATCTTCCTTCCCCGCTATTATCTTAGAATTCCGAGAGAATAACTGTGTGTGTACTAATATAGGGAGACTTTAAACGGAAAAAGTAACAGATCTGCTTCAGGCAACTGAAAGGAGTCCAGTTTACACAACTACAACCTATGTTTTGTTAACCAAATAAATTAACCAAACATCTAAGGGGATTGATCATAAACATTAAACTTGAATCTTACTATGTAAGAACCCAAAAATAAGTTGAAGGGTTTATCTGCCAATATCTTCGCAAAATAATGAAACATGTAATGCAATGCAAAATCTTTTCACATAGTAATCACATACATTAATTGCCAGCAGGAATTAATTTATATAAATGAGGCAAGAACAACATTTGAGCTGGACCGGCATTCGAAGTCCCCTGCATTCGAACTCGTGGTCTCCAGCATACTAGGCAGATGCGCTGACCACTACGTCGGCCTCGACAACTAATGAGCTAGGACAGTGCATCAGTGTGTTGTATAAGTTGAGAATTTGTGCCTAAGAGATGTAGGTTAGTCCATGTGGGTGTGATGGCCACTGTGTCCAGGTGGCATAGTGGTCAGCACATCTGCCTAGTAAGCTGGAGGCCTGGGTTCGAATCTGTCTGGCACAAGTTTTCAACTTGCTCCATTGATATAAATCAATGTCCATTGACAACTAACGTCTTTAATTCCTTTGTGTCTAGACGCATAGTGGCTGCAGGATCAAAATTTCTTTTGGACATCTGCAAAATCTTTGTTGACAAAACATGTAATGGTGAAAGTGGGCAACGTGTGCACTCCTTTAAATGGTGGTAGAAGCACAAGTTACTATCAACATTGATTCCTCCAGAGTGCACACTGGACTTGCATTGGGGAGGACAACGGTTCAATCACGTCTCCGGCCATCCTGATTTAGGTTTTCCGTGATTTCCCTAAATCGCTTCAGGCAAATGCCGGGATGGTTCCTTTGAAAGGGCATGGCCGATTTCCTTCCCCATCCTTCCCTCACCCGAGCTTGCGCTCCGTCTCTAATGACCTCGTTGTCGACGGGACGTTAAACACTAATCTCCTCCTCCTCCTCCAGAGTGCAGGAGAATACATATCTAGGAGACCAAGGGTTCCACTTAAGCAGATGGGTGGGGGAGAGGAGGCATTTTTGATGACCTTACACTCTTTAGAATCGGAGAGCATTAACATACGGTGTGAACATAAACATTAACTTACAGGACAGGTTGGCTTGTACCAGAATCTTAGAAATTCTTATTCATATGACACTTTTTCATACTCTACATTTATTTATTTGAATAGCCATCCATTCCAGTCATGTAACGGCATAAAACAGACTGTAGGATGTTGTTTGTTTGTGGTGGTTGTTGTCCAGACTGGCACTATTCAGCTCTATCCTTTGCAAGTCTTCATCTCTGCATTACTACTGCTGCTGTATCCATTTGAGTCTGCTTAGTGTTGCCAAGAACTGGTCTCCTTGTACAACTGTTTAACCTCTACACTTCCTTTCAGTACCAAACTTAATATTCCTTGACACCTCAGGGCATATCCTGACAATCTGACATGTCTTCTAGTCAAGTTGTGCCACAAAGCTTTTGTCTCCAGTTCAACACAGTACTACTTATGAATCCTTAATAATTCTTTTCTAAACGACATTTAAATAGCATATTCTCCTATTGTCTGCCCTGCCAGTCATTTGTGTTTCACTTCCGTATGAGGCTATACTCCAGAAAAATATTGAATGTTGACAATGAGTGTATGTCTCTTAATGTCATTGTTGTATATCTGGATTCAGAAATAATGTGGAACAGTCATACAGAACACACATATGACAAGTAGTAGTAGTAGTAGTAGTAGTAGTAGTAGTAGTTTATTCATCCAGAGACAATTTACATTGCATGGATTTCGTCAAAAAATACATAGTATATATATACACACATATAGGGTGAACAATACTATACAAAATACAGATGTGCATAGTGGACTACATAACATCAGACCACATTGATTATTTGCATTGATGTACGAGAAAGACTTTTTACATGGAATACACAGTTTACATTTAGATATAACACATACAATTCTAGCACTTTTGTACATATTATTTATTTAGATCATAGCAACAGTCAGATAAATATTACTATTGGCACAGAGTACATCACTATAATTGTTTAGTATGAAGCTATTCCAGGTATTCTTTTACACTATAATAGCAGTTGGTCATTAAAAATATGAATACTGCTTCTTTAAATGAAGACAATTTTTTTATTTCTTTTATCTTTACCGGTAGTTTGTTATACAATCTGCTTCCTTGTATGTTTGTTTGTTTCTGCGCCAAAGCCTTGTTAACTCTTTTTATATGAAGGTCATTGCGCTTTCTTGTGTTGTAAGTATGTAGATCCGAGTTGGATTGGAAATTGTTAATATTTCGTTTTACATTAATTACGCTTTTCTGTATATAGAGGCATGGTAGGGGTAGAATATTCAGCTGTTTAAATAATTGCTTTGAAGGAGTTAGCCTTGAACTGTTGGTAATTATTCTAACAGCTCGTTTTTGTAGAGTGAAGATGGTTTTGAGCAAAGTAAACAGCTCTGCTACATTCCCTACTACATACAAAGCTAATAACGCGTAAAGCAAAGCAAGCAGAGCTTAACTTATGCGAGAGATACAGGATATGGGATTTCCAGTCTAAATTTTCATCTATATGTACACCTAAGAATTTTGTGGTAGCAACTCTCACAATTTCCTTATTTTGTATTCTAAGATCTAGATCAAAGTGTGACTTTGTTTTCCTGTAATGGATATAATTAGTTTTAGGGATATTTATGGTTAATTTGTTCACTTCAAACCAATTTTGCAAATATTCTATAACTCTGGTTGCAGATGTTGGCAATACCCGGTTTATGTCAGTTACTACAATGTTTGTGTCATCCGCAAACAGGGTTATATGAGTACCGTTTACTGGAATCTTGATATCATTTATGTAAAGAACAAATAGGAGAGGTCCTAGAACACTCCCCTGTGGTACTCCTATTGGCACAGTCCGAATATCCGATCTGTAAACAATACTTTGGTTTTTACTGTTTGTTGTTGCAATTTCTAATACCTGTTTCCTATTATGGAGATATGACTGAAACCACTTTTTAGCTATTCCTCGTATACCGACATATTCTAATTTGTCTAGCAGGATATGATGTTGGACAGTATCGAATGCCTTTGAGAGGTCCAAATTTATTCCTATTGTACTGTTGTTCTTATCTACCCCCGTTACAATATTTTCAATGAATTGGGTGATTGCTGACTCTGTACTCATTCCTCTGCGAAAGCCGTGTTGGTTTACAGACAATAGATTGAATTTCTCGAGGTAATTTGTAATTCTGTTTTTCATGACTGTCTCTATTACTTTTGAAAATACCGATAATAAAGCTATTGGTCTATAGTTTCCCACTTCATGTATATTGCCCTTTTTATACAATGGTTTTACTTTTGCAATTTTTAATCGTTGTGGAAAGACACCTTCTGAAAATGATATGTTTATGATGTGTGAGAGTGGGTCTGATATGACACTAGCACATCTCATCATGACTGAGCAAGGTATCTCGTCAATCCCTGAGGACATTTTATTCTTCATTGTTTTTATTATTCGATTAACTTCCAATTTGTTTGTGGGAGGTAACAATAATGAATTAACACTTTGTTCTTCTGGGATTGATGTTCTACTAATCTTAGAACAATTTTTATGCAGATTGATGGGACTATTTATGAAGTAGTCATTAATGTAATTTGCTAAAGTACGATTTCTGACTAGCACACCTTGATCATCTTTTAAAACAAAGTCCTCTGGATTTCTAATATTTTTGCGTGTGCCTATTTCTTTTTTTACTACATTCCATATAGCTTTTGATTTGTTTGCTGACCCAGCAATTACACTGTCATTGTGCATTGTCTTGGCTTTTTTGATCACCTTCCTGTAAATTTTCTTGTATGTCTTAACATAATCTGTGAAGTGTTCATCTTTGTTATCTTTTTTGAGTTGACTGATATGTTTTAGTGTTTGACTAGATACTCTAATAGCAGGTGTTATCCACTGGCCTGTGTTTTAGTGTTTGACTAGATACTCTAATAGCAGGTGTTATCCACTGGCTTGTGTTCCTAGGCATGACATTGATCTTTGTGAGCTTTTCTGGGAAACACATCTCAAATAGGGACATGAATGTACTAGAAAAAACATTGAAAGATTCCTCGGTTGTTGTTTGTGCAAAGACATCTTCCCAGGTTTCATTAGCTAACAACTGGATGAAACTATTTACTTTTTCTGTATAGAAGTGCCTTTTGTATCCCCACTTATAATTTACTGCCTTGGGGATAGAGTAATTTATGTATGTTAATAGTGTATTGTGATCCGAAAGACCTAAGTTTACGTTTAGTGGCTCAGTGATACCATTCTCCATATTTGAGAAAATATTGTCTATAAGAGAAGATGACAGTTCTGTTATTCTGGTGGCATCTGTAAAGAGTGGTTTCATGTGGAAGCTGCTGAGTATACTCAAAAGCTGTCTTCTTTCATCACTTTCAATTAACAGGTTAATATTAAAATCTCCACATAAAAATAATTTCACTTCATTACTATAAAAGGTGTTTAATGCTGCTTCTATTTTTTTGAAGAATATGTTTTTGTCACCCAGTGGAGATCTATATACTGTAATGACAACTAGTTTTTCACTCTTCTCCTCAGTTTTTAACTCTATGGCACATGATTCAAAATGTTTTTCTATATTTAGATGGTCCAATTCTGTTTTCACTTTGAACTGCAGTCCTACTCTTGAGTAAATGCATACCCCACCATTTTTAAAAACACTTCGGCAATAATGTGTTGCTGAATTAAACTTGCTTATATTTATGAGACTTAATTCACTAGCCTTGCACCAGTGTTCAGATAAACAAATACAAGAGACATCAGCAAGATTATTTAAAGCTACTTCTAGATCTAGTACTTTGTTTCTGAGGCATTGAATATTCTGACTCATTATCCTGACTGTTTTGCAAGTATTTTTTCTTTTGTCATTACCTGGTAATGTGCTGCTTTTTCCATAGTATTTGTGACTTATCTGCAAATTTTCTTGCTGATTTGTCACAATCTTTTCCATTTCTTTGTCTGAAGCCATAAAAAATCCCTATTTAATGATGTAGATTTACCTTGTCTTTGACTCCTCCTTAGGCAGTGTTGTGTTGCTGCGACTGTTGTTGATGGTTTTGTTGCTGCTGCTGCTGTTGTTGCTGCTGGTGCTTCTGTGGCCGGAGGTGGTGCTGGTGCTGGTGGTGGTGGATGTGGTGGTGGTGCTGACAGGATTCTTCGTGCTGTTGCTGCCTTTGATTCTTTTATTGGCACTGTTTCTGTTGGTGGTGGATCTGTTGTTGTAGTATCTGTTGGTTTTGCCCTGTAATTACTGATGCCTGTGGTTTCCTTCCTCTTTTCTGCCAGTGACTGTAGTGGAACTGCTACAGTTGTTGACACCATTTCTGCTTCTGTTGCTCGTGCTGCTGCTGTTATTGGTCTTGTTGCTTGAGCTGGTTCAGATGTTGCTGGTTTTGCTGGTGCTGCAGTTTTTACTGAATTTGATCGTGCTGCTGTAGCAATTTGTGGTTCTGCAGCTGCTTTAGTTGTTGTCTCCAAGACAGATTCACTTCCTCCACGGTTGCTTCCAGTAATGTATTGGTAGTTCATTACAATGGCTGGTACTGACTCATAGATACTTTGTTTTTTATATGGTTCTAACGTTTCGTAAATTGCTTTGCACAGAGATTACTTGCCTTTTCTATTCAGGTGCATGCCATGTTTGGTAAAGCTGCATCTATCCAGGATATCGATTAATAGAAATCTTATGTTTGGGTACACTTTACACGCTGTTTGTATCTGTTTATTTGCTTCCTTAATTTCGGCGTTCACACATGAAGCAGATATGAGGTCATGCCTATGTGGTATACCATTAACAGTTACTTTTTGGTTTTTTATCGAACTGAGGGCACTTTTGAGACTGATAATAGCGTTAGCTAACTCGTTACAATACACGTCATTTGCTCCTCCAATTAATACAACATGACGATTTTTGTTGTCTTGTTTGTCCAGTAAAACGTCCCTAATAATTTCCCGCATTGGTGCTCCTGGTTTCACAAGACTGCATACTTTCAGATCGTAATGGTTTCGTAGTACCTCCGCCAGTCCGCGTCCGTGGCTATCTGAGTAGATATTTAACTCAGTGAGATTTCGTGACGATTGATTATTTATTCTTGGAGACAAATATTTCACTTGGGCACAGATTTTCGCTTCGCTGGTATGCATTTTCTGTTGAAATTCATCGATCTCTGCGTGTTTTCTATCTGAGGCCTGTCTTTGTAGTTCATTAGTTAATGAACGTATTATTAATTTTGCTTCTTGCAGTTCGCTTTTATACTTTAATATATCAGGCTGTAGGTCTTCTTGTGTTAAGGCCTCATATTTACGTTTTAAAAAGCCGATCTCAGTTAGCAACGTTGCAATCACTTCACTTTCGCATTCTGCACTGGTCAATTTTTTTTCAATGTCGTCTACATAACATTCCCGACATGCCCAGAATTTTTGTTTCGGATTAGCACTTGCACAACTGTAATGGTGTAAGGTTTTGCATTTAACACACATAATACCTTTCGCCGCTCGCTTGTTGCAGTAGCATTTGTCTGAGTATACACGAGGTTGACCGGAAGACGATGTGGACGCTATACTCGCGATTGCGTTAACGAAATTTGTCGATTTTCCCATCGTTTCTTCTGATATTTTTACAATCATATGGCATGTAACACATTTCTCTTCACTGTAAATGTTTTGTTTCTTACATTTTGCACACTTTTTACCACTGTTTTTGTTCACATTTGCGGAGCTAACACACACTATATCTTCACTTTCCGCCATCTTCCAGTTGTCAAGTATTAATTATTGCCGAGTTCCTGTTACACTTTTTTCCCCCACTGTCATCATCAGAGTGGGATATGTCTGGAGTATCCATAACCAAAATACCTTGCATCTCTTATTTTAAATAATTATGTACACTGATAGCCCCATCTCTCTTAATATACATACATACATATCCAGCAATCACAGGCCCTGCAGACCATGTGTTGCTCCCACAAGCTGCCCCCATTCCTTTGTTCTGTGCTCAGTTCCTCCAGGTGTCTTCAGTCCCTAGGACTACTGGGTTATTCACCAGGCTGTCCATCCAGCACAGCCTTGGTTGTCTCACAGTGTGTCTGGTGTTTGTTTCCCTTCAAGTACCCTACATTGCCTGCCCACTGGATTCTTCTGCTCTTAACCGTCTGTAGGATTGTTGGTTGTTGCTTGAAGATTTGTCATTCATCATTATTCTCCAATCTCCTTTATCTAATATCTATGTCTTCCTCATTACTCTTATTTCAAATATTAGTAGTTTTTCCTTTGCCCATTTAGTCGTGCTACAGGTTTCTGAACCGTACACAACTGCTGGGCATATCACTTTTACATGTTCTCATCTTAGCATATGTTTATACTGATTTTGAGCTGAATGCCTCTCTGATCAGGCCACAGTTTTCCTGTTGCCTGGGTTTTAACTGATACGCTCGCGAGCCCAGCAGAGACTTTGCAGGCACTGTGTTGCTGTTAGCAACAGCATTCACATCAGTTGTCTGCGACCATAGCTAATAAATACCAAATTCTGCTGCAATATTGTAATGGATATATTCATCATACATCCAAGATTGATTTCTGGGGTTATTTCATCCAGTTTGCTTGTCTGTTGGCACTGAGAACTCTATACAAATACTGCTGGTCTGTCATTAAGTGAAGGGCATCAGCCACTGTATTTTCTTTAGTGAGATGTAATGCCTGAAATTTGATATTCTCTGAAAACTCTTGACACTATGTGTCTCAGAATGTTCAATTCCCATACTATTACCTAAATGGAGTGTCCATGCATCAAGTTCCAACTACTATTCCACATTCAAACTCTGTCAATTCCCATTGTATAAACCTTTTCACATGAGTACAAATGATGGCTCTGCTAATGTACTACCTTGTGTACATGATACTACCACCATCTGTATATTTGTGTATAGCTACCCCATGACTTTATCACCTCAGCATATACAGTTGCATTTTTTATGTAAAAAATTTTAAGTTACAGCCTTAAGGAATCCATTTATAACCATAATACTCACTGAACATTAAAGATTGACATGCCTGCTACTTTACTTACAAAAACACAAGTGGCAGGCACAAACACACAGGGAATAAAGCTTTTTAACATGTTACCTGTGCAGGCACATGCTGCATCTCCTTTAAAAATGATATCCAAAAATGGTCAAAAGAAAAGGTTTTTACCCTCTTAAAAATTTTGAAGTAGCTTAAAATAATACATTCAAGAGCAGGATAATACTGGGTGACAAGTGGTGTGCTCGAAAGTTGAGTTTTGGAGGGACCAGTAGTGGAAAATGGAAATGATCATATGGCATTGTTGGCCGGGAGGCCCCATTCAGTGAGTTCGGCTGCCATATTGCAAGTCCTTTTTAGTCGACACCACTTCGTCAAATTGTAAGTCAATGATGATGAAAATGTTGATGGACACACAATACCAAGTTCGCTACCGGGAATCGAATCTGGGCCCCCTGTGTGGTAGGCGGTGATGCTACCGCTACAATACGTAGGTGGACAGGTCCTGTAGTACCAGGATTGGATGTGATGGTCCAGAAAAACTGTTTTTGAACCAGGCTGTTGGGATAAGTAACTCCCGTGAAGGCTGAGATGAGAATGTTGTATTGCCATAAAGAGTCTGCATCCACACAAATACAATTGTCTCAAATTCCAAGCCTGTATGGGAGCAAACATTTGACACTGAAAGGATGCCAACCGTCAAAATGTAAGTAATGTAGTTTGTGTAAGTAATGTAGTTTGTTACTACGTTTAATGTGGACAGAAGTGTGTAAATTGTCTTAAGTGAGGATTAGATCAACATCAAGAAAAGTGAAATAGGACTCAGGGTAGGACTATGTGAAATTTAATTGGGAGAAGGTATTTAGAGAGTCCAAAAATTTTAACAGGTCAGCTTCACTCTGAGTCCATATGCCCCAACCCCAAGAACCCATGATTTCCCATGATCATACCCTGAAATGAGATCCATTCTCTCTGGGAATTTGCCCACCACACATAGAATAGCTTTTTGTTGCCCTCGCTATCTCCGCAACATTCCCGTCAGACGCTATGCTCCTTCCGCACTCTTATCCCTACCCTACGGCTCCTATCCATGTGACTGTCACCACTGCAAGACTTGCCCTATACGCCCTCCTACAACCAGCTATTCCAGCCCTGTAACTGGCAAAACATGTACCATCAAAGGGAGAGCCACCTATGAAGTGACACATGTCATATACCATCTGTTATGTAAACACTGTTTGGCCTTTTATGTCAGCATAAATACCACCCAACTGTTAATCAGCGTGAAAGGACATAAGCAGACAGAGTATACCAGCAACATGCAATGTCCTGTAGCAGAGAATGCTCTACAAGACAGTCATTACCTCGGTGACTGTTTCACCACAGGTGTCATCTGATTTTTATCCCAGACTCCAGTTTCTCAGAACTCCACAGGTGAGAAATGGTGCAACAACATGTCCCTTGTTCTCGCCAACTACCTGGTCTTAATTTATGTTAACTGCTTCCATCTCAACATTTCTTCACAGTACCTACTCCTTCTTTCACTCGATTTTAGTTTTGTACAACTCTCATTTTCCGCCATGTCTATTTTTCCCATCCCCATCCTACCCCTGTTACATACAATGACAGTTTTTACTCTTATTAACTCATACACAGTGTTCCAGTAGTAATCTCTGTCTTGCGTATTACCCTGTCTTCCACCTTTAAGCTCTCAGGCTTTCAAATCTCATCCACTGCAGTCCCCAACAGTCAATCTTCCCTTCACATGCCATCCCCTTAAGTCTCCCCTGACCAGGGGTTCTGGGAGACTTTTCTGAACAAGTACCCCTTTTCCTAAACCTCTCCAGTCTTTTTTCCTTCACCACTCTTCCTTCCCCTTCAACTCTTCTGCCAGGAGGAGGAGCCACTGGCTCCGAAAGTTAAGCCTCTGCAAGTGCACGTGAATTTTTTTTGCCTATCCATTTACATTACATTGTCAATAATTGATTGTTTGGTCGTTATATTTGATTGTGTGTTGCACTAGTGTTTATAATGTGTTGCTTTTGTTATCTTTCCAGAATTTGCCCACAAATAGAGGTTTTAAATTCCCTAACACAGTGTTTACTTGCTGCAGTTGAGCCTGTGCGAATGATAGTGTGCGCTCATGTTGAAATATTGACGGCTATTGAGATCACCATTCTGTAGTTCCATAAATTATTTGAACAACTTATTACTTTCTTCTTGAAGTCAGAGGCTATTCTGGGTATCTCATGTATTGTATATCA
Organism: Schistocerca serialis cubense; assembly: GCF_023864345.2. Taxonomy (NCBI): domain Eukaryota; kingdom Metazoa; phylum Arthropoda; class Insecta; order Orthoptera; family Acrididae; genus Schistocerca; species Schistocerca serialis. The sequence goes on from NW_026047617.1 coordinate 1,972,210, forward strand.
GGTGAATGGTTTTGTTATGTTTTTAAACCCAATACTTTGCATGTCTCATGTATCGTGGTTGCCAGGTGTACTCATTTTGTTATGGCCTGTTCCCCAAGCATCTCAATTTCTTCAGGACGCCACCTACTCTATGTACCTTGTTTCAACTTAGGCTTTTCAGTCCTATGTCAAATTATTCCTACAGTATACCAGATCTTGTCCCCTCATCTTCCCTGTCCTTGACATTGTTTTGTTGTTTCTTTCCTTTGTACAACCTTTTTGTATATTCCTAACACCTATCACACTTGCCCTGTTTGCTTGTCTCTGATAGTTCTCTTAATATTCATACAGGTGCTTCTGTTTTCTGCAAAGGTCTGTTTACTTTTCTTAATAACAGCATTTATATTTCCCTTAGCCACATGGTCTTCTTCTGCTCTCTGGTCATTCCTGCTCATCATACTGCAGTTGTTGAGTCTCATTTTTCAGATATCTGTATTCCCTTTTGCCTTCTTGAGTTCCTGCGTTTATGTATTTTGTTCTTTGTATTTTAATTTCAGTATCTCAAAACGAGAATTCACTCTAGAAAACTTTAAAGTTATGTGAGTGAGGGGAACTTTATCCTCACAACAGAAAACAGACAGCCAAAGTAAAAAACAATATTCACCACAATAGTAAAAGCTGTGTAGTTGAGGAGAAACTGAAAACATGCATGGGTCATTTTGGGTGTAATTTTAGATATTGTCCCTGCCTTGCCTCCGCAGATTCTATTCATATTTGGTTTTGAGATGGCCACACCTGTTATAAGTAATCCCACAATTTCTTAGCTACTGATAGGCAATATACTTTTTCCACATGGTCATCATGAGCCATGTTAGGTCTAAATTTTGTGACAAGGATGCAAAAGTTTTTATAATTTTCAGGTGTCTGCGGGTGTGTGTGTTTGTGTTTTTTTTTTAATTATGCTGCATTCCTGGTACACTTTTTCAGCAAAGTGAACAATAAGAGGTTTTAAGGGTTTTGATGTAGTATTTGCCACACCAGAGACCCTCTAAGTTATTAAGAAATTTCATTGTAATCAAAATTCAGGTAGAACTATTTCCTGTAGTACAACTTCCAGCATCACCAGAGACCTACAGTATAATATACTGAGATTTCAAAGTTGTGATGAGTGTATCTATTGTTCTGTTTATGCCAGCCAGCAGCTACGGCAATCTAGTAGCGTGACGATGTCTCGTTGTGTGTGTCAATGTCACATTATCTTTTGTTTCTCCTAACCCGTTGGACAGTTGGAATTGTACATGACCACAATGGGCCAGGAATATTTATTTATTTAGTATCCGTGTCATCGTACAAACGATATTGGACTTGTCATACATAGAAATTAACAATATAGAATTTTTACCGTAAATTCAGACAAATTAAGAAACATGAAAGGATAGATTTTGTTAACTCGATTCCTTCTGCATTTTTAAAACGCACAATTACATAATGCTCGTAATTATAAGTTGTGAAGTTGGAGCGCATTCTGGTGGGAGCTTGCGATAGTGTTCCAGTCTAGAGATCACGTGTTTTGGTTGTTGTGTGTGTGTTATTACAGCCTTCATTTGGAAAATGGAAAAATATAGTTGCCATTTGAGCACTGGAACACAGCACATTAATGAAAGTATATGTCGCCAAACTGTCAAAGATACAGGCACGATAATCAAAGTTTTCGTAAAAATTAACAGTTCTTCCACACTTATTTGTGTGTTTCAGAGGAGAGAACATAATTAAAGAAGCTTGTAAATACAGGTTTCTCTTTAACCATCAAGGCCTTGCTGAAGATTACATTTCAAAGGTCATTTTCCCTGACTTGGAATGTTGAATATCTTAAACCTCGCACGCCCAGAAATTATGGACCATTGGACATAGTGATGCCACACAACGTTCTTCTCCCCACATACAATACATGAAGTCTCATCAATTTGATCTGTATCCATGTTTTGCATTTTAAAGAGGGGTGCAGAAGGGGTGAGGGAAGGAAAAGGGGTTTAGAGGATTACCTGCAGCCAGTGGCAGGCAGGGATGAAAGGGGAATAGTGTACACGGTTGCATGAAGATTCGGTTTTTTTTCCTTTATTGTTTTCAATTCCCCATCAGCGTGGGCTGGCAGCAGCATATGCACTGATCTTCAGCCGAAAGACATAGAAGACAGTGAAAAATATACAAAGGAGAGAATACAGTGGACATAGACATAGAAAAGGGGGAATATCATGAGAGGCAATAAACAAAAAAGGGGCGACTGTAAAATGGAGATAAAAAACTGTAAAAAAGTAGCGCACAGATACAGCCACACACTGCAACAATTAAAAGAACACAAGGCACAGTGTGACTGGAGCATAAAAATTATTGACCGATGCCGTAGCACATAAACACTGACAGCGAACCTCAATGCAATACACAATTAAAATCGCACCTCTTGAAGCATATGAGAAACAGCACTAAACACAACACTGATGTGGCACACAGACGATGATCAAAACATAGGATCTGCCAGGCGCAAGGAGATGAGGGAGACTGGAAGAAGGGAGGGAGGGAGATGGGCGGGGGGAACACTGGAGAGTGCCAGGGAGGGAAGGATGTGGGAAGGAAAGAGGCAGGTATGGGGTGCAGGGTCTCAGGGGGGGGAGGAGAAAAATCCGCTCTGGGAGGAGGAGAAGGGGAGAGGAAAGGGTGCCCTGGGGAGAGGGAAACAAGGCCAGGTTATAGCTGGAAGGAAGGGTAGATGTCATAGCAAAGTCCATCACCTGGAAGGGGGAGGCACTGGAAATTACCCTGATGAAGGAGATGGAGGGTGTGGAGGTGTAGAGAGGGAGGGATACAGCAATAGAGGCGCGGCAACGGGTGGGGGGTGGAGAGTAAGGAGGAAACCAGAGGGTGGGTGTATCAAGCCAGTGGGGACAATGTACAGGATGCGGAGATGTTGGAGGAAAAGGAGGAGGTGGGGGAAGGGGATCGGTTCCTACACGAGCCGTGTAGAGGCAGGAAGGCGGATATGGAAGGCAACGCAAAGCGCATGGCGTTCAAGGATTTGGAGGGCCTTGTAAAAGCGGGTGGGAGCGGAGATCCAGGCAATGCTGGCATAACAGAGGATAGGACGGATGAGGGATTTGTAAGTGTGGAGGATGGTAGAAGAATGCAATCCCCATGTCCGGCCAGACAGGAGTTTCAGAAGGTGGAGGCGGGAATGTGCTTTCTGCTGGATGGTCTGGAGATGAGGGGTCTAGGTGAGGTGTCGGTCGAGGGTGAGGCCAAGGTATCTCAGGGTGGGGGGTGAGCTGGATGGGGCGACCATAATGGGTGAGGTAGAAATCATGGAGGCGAAAGGAGCGAGTGGTGCGCCCTGTGATGATTGCCTGGGTTTTGGAGCTATTGAGACGGAGGAACCACTGGTTACACCAAGTGGTGAACTGGTTAAGGTGGGTTTGGAGGGTACGTTGGGACTGTTGAAGGGTAGAATAGAGATCCAGGAAGGCGGTGTCATCAGCATACTGGAGATGGTGAACTGGTGGGGGAGGCTTGGGCATATCAGCCGTATACAAGAGATAAAGGAGGGGGGAGAGGACAGAGCCCTGGGGGACGCTAGCAGTGGGATAAAAGATAAAGTATTTGGTGTTGTGGAGAGTGGCACAGGAAGGACAGTGCGAGAGGAAGGAAGCGACCAGACGGACAAAATTGATAGGCAGGGCATAGGTTTGGAGTCTAAAGAGGAGTCCGGGATGCCATACAGATCGTACCAGAGAAACGTACTGACATCTGTGTTATCATAGTTGTCGCCATAAAAAATATGCTTCGAGAAAGAAACTGTTTACGTCACTACTACTGAGACTGTGGATTATATACAGTTTGTCCAATTTACGAAACATTTCCAACACTTGTAAAAAGTACGTAAACACTGATATTTTGTAGATCTTGCTTCAATAAGACTCATTAAGCTAACTAGCTTACATCACAAAATCTGTCTGCTGTTTCTGGTTCTCTATTCCAGTCCAGAACATTAGCAAATATTCCTCCACCTCCAGGGCTGTGAAATATAATTGCAACAGTGTTTATGTTATTGGTAAATCCAGTCTGTTCAAATGAATGTATGTAGAAACACGTAGCTATAGTAAGCTGCTGCAGTTGGATATGAACTTCTCGGGAGAAGTATATAAAGCTCCGCTACTCGAAGACAAAATTCAGTTCCAGGTTAATGAAAAAGAATAAAAAAACAGAGTCCATGATGTTGGTGCGAACATTAGCGATAAACATGAGATTTACACAAATCTGCATATCCGTCTACACCCAGAAACGAATAGGACTAGTCAGTGAACATAATAAAGAGCTGCAACGCTTTCTTCATGATAAATTGCTTGTCGTTTGGGAAGAATATAAGCTTAACTACATTTTTAAATGTGGGGTATATTTTCAAGGGCTTTTTATTTTCATATTTCATGGTGCCATCACACCTTAATTTTGTCCACGGAATTGCGCTCTGATTACCTGAATCACTCCTGATGCAGCACGCCACGCTACGCGTATTGAAAATCTCTACACAATCATAGTAGTCACACATATAATAGTCCTATACAGTATTAGTAGGGACAGAATTTAGGTTGTCCCCTTGTACATCGCTATCTTGTTCACACAGTACATGTGAGCGCATTCTTACCAATTGATACTTTTAGCTGGCTTGACCTCACTACACATTTTTCCATACGATAGACATTCTGTTTCTCTCTGTTCCAGCTAGTGCTGCTTTCAGGAAGCCATCTTTTCTTTTGAAATCTATAAGTTTTCGTTGCACTTGCTTACAATCGCAACGTAATACGTCTTTGCGCGCACAGATGGCTCTGCTGCTTCGCATATCTGCAGTGGCGTAGCTCGCTCTAAGCATTTGGCGTTGCTTGTGATCGCACAACAGGTCTCAAGGTGCGTTTACAAGGGCCATATTTTACGGAAATGTGCAGCCGCAATAGCGCTGTCATCAATGTTGCTGCAATAAACGCTAGTACTGCGCGATGACTGGGCAATATTTCACATCGAACAGGCTACTGCAAGTAGTTGCTGACGTCTTGCTGGTTTTGTCCACAGGAGGAGGAGACCGCTTAAGGGGACCACACCCTGCCTATCTAACCCATGTATCCATTTTATAGTTTTTAAGAAATACTATTTTAAATTTATTAACAAAAAATATTAATTTTTTGTGCAGATTTTTTTTTTTTTTTTTTTTTTTTTTGTGGCTTCCTAATGGGGAATGTTAATGAATGTAGTACCAGAGGTGGCTTTTTATGTTATGCAAGGACTGAAAATTTCATTCATTTATCTATGATAGTTTCTGATATAATGGGGCATATGTACTGAAAATTTTAGTTTGTGGGAAATTGACTTTAAAGGAAAAACTTTTGAAATTTGTTACTTACAGTTAATTAAAACTGTCTTGCACTATATGATGGCCCTTCTTTGGCCTCTAGCAGGTCTTCCAGCTTTTTTTTTTTTTTTTTTTTTCATCTTCCTGGATGTCTGTCTTGTTTTCTTGGCCATATTAGATGCAGACCTGTCTGCATTGGCTATCCTCATTTTATCGCAATGTTTCAGCCCAGTGATCATATTTTCACCAGCATTAATTCCCAGCTTTTTCAGTACCCAACACTTTCCAATATCACCACAGTTGAATGTAATAACAGCATCATGAACTCCTAGTTTCACTCTATGCATGCCTACAAATACAGTTTTAGGAAGGCTGTTCCAAATTATGCTGTTGAAACATTCATTTGGGTTGTGTGTCTGCCCATGCAGACATTTCATTACGTCAGGATGAGCCAAGTCTCTGAAAATAGGTTTAATTGCTGTAATAACAGCAGCAGGAAGAGAATGGTGGTGCAGTCAGTTTTTTAAATTTATTTGGTGGTTGATGTAAGTTCATCACTGTACAAAATGTTCTCCCTGCAGCCATGCTCTTGCCAATAGATTGTACGTGGCACATATACACAGTTGGTAGGAAAATGCCCTTTAAATTCTCCAAAACTTTTTTTCAGAAAAATCCTTTTCAGAGTACTCAAATAAAATCTTAATCTATCGAAATACGATGAAAATCGAAAATAGATATTTTTTTTTTTTTCGAAATCAACCACTGTGTGGTCCCCTTAACTTGTTTGTGCCATGTCTCCCTCAGTCCTTGTCTTCAAATGGTTCCCAATTTTGAGTACTGCGGAATAATACAGACCGTCTGAGAATGGTTCTGATGGTTTGTGAGCAGGATATTGGAGACTGCAGAGCGTTAAAAATATTGATGCTTGATTCAAGGCACTATTTGTCTTACTGCTGAGCCATTTTCCCCACAGATACTTTGACCATCTTGTTGTTGCTGAATTTTTATCCCCGTAATGCCTCCTTGAGGGGACCAAATAAATGAAAATCCGAGGAAGCTAAATCTGGACAGTAAGGAGAAAGACATAGTGTAGGTTGACCAGACGTTGTCCAGTCAAAATACAGGGTGTCCCACTCAAACCTCCCTGATTCCAAGGACCCAGGAGAGAAAAGCACAGTAGATACAATGAAAAATGCACCACATTGCAGAGCATCTCAAATAATTTATATTGCCACGTCACAAGTGCCAAGTGCAGCATGGTCGTATGAAGTAAAAGTGGCGACTCCACAGCAGCACGTGTAAGCAGTAGCGTGGATTGCAGAAACAAAATCGCCGATTATTAGATCATCGTTTAGTGTATGAACGTGATACACCTGATTTGAAAACAAGGAATAGTATAGGAAATTTCTAACAGGAAGTGTTCTGAAACATTCTGGCAGTGCACGTTATGGAGTTTCAGAAGAGACAGTGGTGTACATCAGACGAACGTTTCTCAGATGCCCACGTAAGTGTCCAAGGAATGGAAAAGCAACTGGAATCACTCAATAGAGGAAAGTCCACTGGACCTGACGGGATACCAATTCGATTCTACACAGAGTACGCGAAAGAACTTGCCCCCCTTCTTACAGCCGTGTACCGCAAGTCTCTAGAGGAACGGAGGGTTCCAAATGATTGGAAAAGAGCACAGATAGTCCCAGTCTTTAAGAAGGGTCGTCGAGCAGATGCGCAAAACTATAGACCTATATCTCTTACGTCGATCTCTTGTAGAATTTTAGAACATGTTTTTTGCTCGCGTATCATGTCATTTCTGGAAACCCAGAATCTACTATGTAGGAATCAACATGGATTCCGGAATCAGCGATCGTGTGAGACCCAACTCGCCTTATTTGTTCATGAGACCCAGAAAATATTAGATACAGGTTCCCAGGTAGATGCTATTTTTCTTGACTTCCGGAAGGCGTTCGATACAGTTCCGCACTGTCGCCTGATAAACCAAGTAAGAGCCTACGGAATATCAGACCAGCTGTGTGGCTGGATTGAAGAGTTTTTAGCAAACAGAACACAGCATGTTGTTATCAATGGAGAGACGTCTACAGACGTTAAAGTAACCTCTGGCGTGCCACAGGGGAGTGTTATGGGACCATTGCTTTTCACAATATATATAAATGACTTAGTAGATAGTGTCGGAAGTTCCATGCGGCTTTTCGCGGATGATGCTGTAGTATACAGAGAAGTTGCAGCATTAGAAAATTGTAGCGAAATGCAGGAAGATCTGCAGCAGACAGGCACTTGGTGCAGGGAGTGGCAACTGACCCTTAACATAGACAAATGTAATGTATTGCGAATACATAGAAAGAAGGATCCTTTATTGTATGATTATATGATAGCGGAACAAACACTGGTAGCAGTTACGTCTGTAAAATATCTGGGAGTATGCGTGCGGAATGATTTGAAGTGGAATGATCATATAAAATTAATTGTTGGTAAGGCGGGTACCAGGTTGAGATTCATTGGGAGAGTGCTTAGAAAATGTAGTCCATCAACAAAGGAGGTGGCTTACAAAACACTCGTTCGACCTATACTTGAGTATTGCTCATCAGTGTGGGATCCGTACCAGGTCGGGTTGACGGAAGAGATAGAGAAGATCCAAAGAAGAGCGGCGCGTTTCGTTACCGGGTTATTTGGTAACCGTGATAGCGTTACGGAGATGTTTAATAAACTCAAGTGGCAGACTCTGCAAGAGAGGCGCTCTGCATCGCGGTGTAACTTGCTCGCCAGGTTTCGAGAGGGTGCGTTTCTGGATGAGGTATCGAATATATTGCTTCCCCCTACTTATACCTCCCGAGGAGATCACGAATGTAAAATTAGAGAGATTAGAGCGCGCACGGAGGCTTTCAGACAGTCGTTCTTCCCTCGAACCATACGCAACTGGAACAGGAAAGGGAGGTAATGTCAGTGGCACGTAAAGTGCCCTCCGCCACACACCATTGGGTGGCTTGCGGAGTATCAATGTAGATGTAGATGTAGATGTAAGTCAATTCATCAAGCATGAAGGCAACTTGATGTACCTCGATCAACGTTGCATCGTGTAGTTCACCAGCGTCTTCGTCTGTGTGCTTACAGAGTGCAAATTCTGCAACATCTGACGACGAACGACAAACCACGTCGACAACAAATTGCTGCTGCGTATTGGTATGGATGTCAGCTTCCTGGAAAGATTTTTATCCTCAGGTGAGACAACCTTACATTTATCGGGAAGCGTTCATAGGCATAATGTTCAGATTTGGGGTTCGCAAAATCCGCACGTTGTTATTGAACACGTTCGTGATAGCCCTAAGCTAACCGTCTGGTGCTGGCTAATGCATGGCAGGATTGTTGGACCGTTCTTCTTTGCGGAACAAACAGTGAATGGGTCAGTGTATCTGGACATGTTGGAGCAGTTTGTGTACCCTCAGGCACAAGTCTTCCAACCCAACATCGTATTTCAAGATGGATCTCCGCCGCATTGGCCAACGTCTGTTCGCATGTTTCTGGATAGGAAATTTCCCAGTCGTTGGATCAGATCCATTGCCTAGCCACCACGTTCACCCGACGTCACGCCGCTTGATTTCTTCGTGTGGCGATTTGTGAAGGACTGCGTGCATGCGACGAAAGTGGATGATATTCCTACGTTGCGACATTCACTAATGCGATTGCAAAAATAACAGAGGAAATTTTACAAAGAACTTGGCGAGAAATTGAATGTAGACTCGATATTCTTCGTGCTGCAAATGGTTAACATGTAGAGGTGTATTGATGTTAAATTCTTTGAGATGCTCTACAATGTAGTTCATTTTTCATTGTCATATCTATTGTGGCTTTTTCTTCCTGGGTCTTTGAAATCAGAGTGGTTTTAGTGGGAATCCCGGCGTATGCGGTATATATGTCCCGTCCCGTCTTTCAATAACCACTCGTTTGTTTTGAACTGGTTTGTTTCTAACAAGGGAACCTCCCCATCGCACGCCCCTCAGATTTAGTTGTAAGTTGGCACAGTGGATAGGCCTTGAAAAACTGAACACCGATCAATCGAGAAAACAGGAAGAAGTAGTGCAGAACTATGAAAAAATAAGCAAAATATACAAACTGAGTAGTCCATGTGCAAGATAGGCAACATCAAGGAGATTTTGAGCTTAGGAGCGCCGTGGTCCCGTGGTTAGCGTGAGCAGCTGTGGAATGAGAGGTCCTTAGTTAAAGTCTTCCCACGAGTGAAAAGTTTAATAGTTTATTTTCAGACAATTATTATCTGTCTGCCCATCTGTCCAATGTGATCAGCTTTTTGGGAGTGTTTATCACATCCACAAGAAAACCTAAATCGGGCAAGGTAGAAGAATCTTCTTACCCATTAGCCAAGTGTACAAGATAGGTGTGTCGACAACATATTTCTGTCGTGTGACGCACATGCCGTCACCAGTGTGGTATAGAATGTATCAGACGTGTTTCCCCGTGGAGGAATCGGTTGACCTATGACCTTGCGATCAAATGTTTTCGGTTCCCATTGGAGAGGCACGTCCTTTCGTCTACTAATTGCACGGTTTTGCGGTGCGGCCGCAAAACACAGACACTAAACTTACTACAGTGAACAGAGACGTCAATGAACGAATGGACAGATCATGACTTTGCAAAAATAAATAAATTAAACCTTCCACTCAAGGGAAGACTAGAACCAAGGACCTCTCGTTCCGCAGCTGTCCACGCTAACGACGGGACCATGGCGCTCCTGAGGATATATTGTCCTTGATGTTGCCTATCTAGTGCATAGACTACTCAGTTTGTATACTTTGCTTATTTTTTTCATAGTTCCAGATAGCTTCTTCCTGTTTCCTCGATTGATCTGTGTTCAATTTTTCAAGGCCTATCTACTGTGCCAACTTATTGACGGGGGTGCGGTGGGGAGGTTCCCTTGTAAGTAGCGTGTAACATAAGCAAATGTAGAAGAAATGTGGTCGTACCGAAAGAATGAAGAAAATACGCTCTTTGATTACCTAAATTGGTTAAGTACGATTTTATACGTTCTTCACCTATTAGTACGATATCTTTATGCATTCAGCGATTTTACGAATTTATTACTATGAAGTCTTGCCCCACTAATGCGCCGAAATATCATGACAGGACGTTACTATTATCCAGCAGTTCGCCCGTATATTTACGGATCAATCAGCACGCTGGGAAAAGCTCTAAACCCACAGCATCCAAATCATTAAGACTAATGACCACTCTGCCGCCCTTGTATTTACTTTGCTTTGGTTGTTAATAGTGAGGGGTGGGATTGGGAGGGGGAAGGAGCAAGGTTATGTTGGAATACCCGCAGATTAACTGCAGGCAGGAAGGAGGAAAATCACGTACATTTTGCATACCCACGAATTTTTTTTTTTTTTTTTTACTTGATTGTTATTTTAAAACCTGTACAATTCAGGTAGGCTGGCAGCGGCACACTACGCCGCTCTTCAGCCATAGCGTTTTACAGGAGTATAAAACATGGTGAATGACAATGAACAAAGTGACGGGCAAAAGAGAGAGGTCACAGAGACATAAAAAAAACACGGAGTCGTTCACATGTGATGATAACAACACTGAAAACACGTTGGCACGGCGCACAAAACACTGGTGAGTCCGACGGCACAAGTGAACATAGGAGTGGGACGGCGGACACCAAAAACACTATATGACGTCATACACACGAAGCACAAAAGGCGACGATCTCCGGCGCGCGAATGTTCACTATACGTGTGCGAGTCCGGGGACCTGCCAAGAGAGGAGGAGGAGGAAGGGGAGTGGGAGAGCGAGAGGGGAGAGCAGAGATGCCACGGGTAGGGGAGATAGGGGGGAGGGAGGAAGGGGGAGAGGAAGCCCGGGGGAAGAGGGGGAAGGGAGGGGACAGGGAGATGGAAAAAGAAGGGAAGAGAGGAGAAGGGAGGGAGGGTGCCGAAAGGAAAGGACACGGGAAGTGGGGGGTGGGGCAGGGTCAAAGTTGATAGGAGGGGTAGATGGAGGGGACGAGGACATCGTCAGGGAGAGGGAGCTGGCGGAAGCCACCATGGGAGAGGGTATGGAGGGTGGAGAGATGGAGACCGGGTGGGACGTGCGAATACAGGCGCGGCAGCGGGCGGGGGTGGGAGAGGAGCGGGGAAACGAGCGGGTGAGGAGGATCAAGTTTACGTGAGGTGTACAGGATACGTATCCTTTCAAGGAAAAGGAGGAGGTGGGGGAAGGGGATGAGATCATACAGGATCCGCGTGGGGGAGGGGAGACGGATGCGATAGGCAAGGCGGAGAGCATGGCGTTCAAGGATTTGGAGGGATTTATAGAAGGTAGGGGGGGCGGAGATCCACGCTGGATGGGCGTAACAAAGGATAGGGCGGATGAGGGATTTATAGGTGTGGAGGATTGTGGAGGGGTCCAGACCCCACGTGCGGCCGGAAAGGAGCTTGAGGAGACAGAGTTGGGAACGTGCCTTGGCTTGGATTGTCTGGAGATGGGGAGTCCAGGAGAGGCGACGGTCGAGGGTGACGCCAAGGTACTTAAGGGTGGGAGTGAGGGCGATAGGACGGCCATAGACGGTGAGATAGAAATCAAGGAGGCGGAAGGAAGGGGTGGTTTTGCCTACAATGATCGCCTGGGTTTTGGAGGGATTGACCTTGAGCAACCACTGGTTGCACCAAGCGGTGAACCGGTCAAGATGGGATTGGAGAAGGCGTTGGGAGCGTTGCAGGGTGGGGGCAAGGGCGAGGAAGGCGGTGTCATCGGCAAACTGGAGGAGGTGTACGGGGGGCGACGGCGGCGGCATGTCCGCCGTGTACAAAAGGTACAGAAGGGGGGAGAGGACGGAGCCTTGGGGCACACCGGCGGAGGGGAAAAAGGTGTAGGAATCGGTGTTATGGATGGTGACATAGGAAGGACGGCGGGAGAGAAAGGAACCGATCAGACGGACGTAGTTAATGGGAAGGGCAAAGGTTTGGAGCTTGAAGAGGAGACCGGAATGCCAGACGCGGCCATAAGCGCGTTCGAGGTCAAGTGAGAGGAAGATGGCGGAGCGACGGGAATTAAGCTGTTCGGAAAGGAGATGAGTGAGGTGAAGGAGAAGATCGTCGGAAGAGAAGGATGGCCGAAAGCCACACTGGGTGACGGGAAGGAGGCGGTGCTGGCGGAGATGCTGGTGGATGCGGCGGGTGAGGATAGATTCCAGGACCTTGCTGAAGACCGAGGTAAGGCTGATGGGACGGTAGGAGGAGACGGCGGACGGCGGTTTGCCAGGTTTCAGGAACATGAGGATACGGGAGGTTTTCCACAGGTCGGGGTAGTAACCGGTGGACAGGACTACATTGTAGAGCCTGGCCAGGGTGGAGAGGAAAGAGACAGGAGCTTCACGAAGGTGACGGTAGGTGGCACGATCGTGACCAGGAGCGGTGTTGCGTTTTGTGCGGAGTGTATCAATGAGATCCTGTGTAGTGATAGGGGCATTGAGTTCCGTGTGTGTAATGTTGTCCAAGTACTGGAAGCCAGGAGCGAGGGGAGGGGAAGAGGTGTCAGTTCGATCGCGGATATCTGGGAAGAGGGAGTAATCGAACTGTGGATCATCGGGGACGGAAAATACATCGGAGAGGTAGGAGGCAAAGTGATTGGCCTTACTAATTGAGTCAGGGAAAGGGTGATCATCATGGAGAAGAGGATAATAGGGGGAGGGTTTAGTTCCGGTAAGGCGACGGAAGGCCGACCAGAACTTGGACGAGTTGATTGGTAGGGTTGCATTTAAACGGGTGCATGTCTGTCGCCAGTCCCGGCGTTTCTTAGCCGCGAGCAAATTACGAACGTGTCGCTGGAGTTGCCGGTGGCGTCGTAGTGTGTCCGGGTCACGCGTGCGGAGGAAGGCACGGTAGAGACGACGGGATTCACGGAGGAGGAGAACGGCCTGTGGGGGTAAGGGAGGACGGTGGGGGTGGATGGCGACAGTAGGAACGTGGGCCTCCACGGCCTCAGACAAGGTCCGCTGGAGAAAGGAGGCGGCATGGGTGACATCGTCAGGGTGGTGGTAGGTGAGAGTGTGGCTATCGACCTGGGTGGAAAGGGTATCCCGGTAGGCATTCCAGTCGGCTCGGGAATAGTCGTGGACATACTTAGGGGGAGGGTCAGTACGAGGGTCGGGGCGAGGGCGACGACCGTCTGAAACGGTGAGGAGGACAGGGAGATGGTCGCTACCAATAGGCTCCAGGACATCCACCGTGATACGGCCAAGGAGGTTGGGGGAGGAGAGGATAACATCAGGAGTGGAGTTGGATTCAGGACGGGTATGCCGGGGGATGGGGACGAGGTCACCTTGAAGGGTGGAGAGGAACCGATGCCATCGCCGTAACTGGGCAGCGGAACGACTATGGATGTTGAGGTCGGCGGCGATCACGTAGGAGGAAAAGGTACGATCGACGTGGGAGAGGAAGTCGAAGGGAATAGGAGCGTTGGGGCGGACATAGATGGTGGCGCAGGTAACGGTAAGGCCGGGGAAGAAGAGACTAAGGATCAGGTGTTCGGTGGGGTCGGGAAGGAGAGGTTGGAGCCGAACGGGGATCTGGCGGTGGTGACCAATGGCAACTCCGCCACGCGCAATCGGGAGGGGATTATCGGAGCGGTGGAGGAGGTAGGGCGAAGTGTGGACTGTGTGTTGGGGTTGCAGGAAGGTTTCATTGAGGAGGAAGGCATCCACGCGGTGGGTGGCAAGGGTGTGCAGGAACAGGTTTTTGTTGGCGGGAAGGGAGCGTATGTTGTTGAAAAGGATACGTTGCTGTCGCGCCATGACTGGGATTTAAACGAGGGTGTCAAGACGGGAGAAGGTGAAATGGGCCTGGTTGTTGGAGTAGGTGGCGTACATCTTGAGTTGGAAGATGGAACGGGCAGCAAGGGAGATCTGCTGGAGGGTGTGAGGGCGCTGAAAGGGATGAACATTCTGGAGGACGATGGTGAGGAACCTGATGATGTCCTCAGCGGTGGGTGGGGGACGAAGGGAATTGCCAGGAGGGGTGGGGGCGTCCAGAGGACGGACAGGTACGGTGAGTTCAGGAGTGGTTGGAGGGGGTCGGGCTTTACACTTTTGGGAGTAGGTGGGATGAGGGAGATTGCAGGTATTACAGGAGGGAGGGGATTGGAGGTTAGGGCACTGCCGGAGGAAGTGCGCCTGCCGACAATGCGGGCAGGTGGGGGCCTCGCGGCACTCAGCTGTGGGGTGCGCATTATAGCGCAGACACCTCTGGCAGCGCAGGGATTGAGGAGGGGAACGGGAAGGGTCGACCTTGTACCGCTGGTGGAAGAGGAGGGCACCCTCCTTCAGGAGACGGTCAATGGAGGGGGCGTCCTCAGAGAAAACCCGCATAAGGCGGGTGGGGCCGGCCGAGTTGAAAATGCGGCGGACCGCCCGCACCTCCAGCGTGGGATGGGCCTGGAGCTCCGCCAACACCTCCTCCTCCGTGATCGACGGACTGAGCCGCGTGATCACGGCGGTGAGGGTCGGCGGGCGATGCGGGGGTTGGGGTTGGCGGGTAGGAGATGGAGAAGGAGCAGGGGTAAGGGAGGCGTTGGTACCAAAATGGGTGATGGGGAGACGGGAGAGGATGTCAGTATGGAGGGTTGGGCTGGGGGAGGAGATGAGAACAGAATCTCGGCGAGGAGTGAGGAGGGAGATGGGGGCACCAGGACAATGCTGGCGAAGGAAGAGGGTGAGGTTCCGGGCTTCAAGGAGAGAGGGATCAGAAAGGGAGAGGAGGTAGCGGTAGGAGGAAGGGGGAGAGGAGGAGGATGAGGGGGCAGGGACAGGCGGGGAGACTTCCATGGCATCATGGGTGGGGGAAGGAGGACGAGGTGCAGCCTTTTTGGAAGCAGAGGAAGCAGGGGTGCCACCGGGGTGCTTGACAGCGGTGGAGGAGGTGTGGGGGATGGGAACAACGGGAATGTGGCGGGGAGGGGCAGGTCCCGGGGCCGGAGTCGGCGCCGGAGATGGTGACGGTGACGGTGAAGGCGACGATGACGATGACGGCGGCAGTGGCGGCGGTGATGGCGACGGTGACGGGGAGAGCTGGGCGTGGGCAGTGGCCCGACGGGCCACCACCCGAGCTGGACCTGCAGTGACAGGCTGGGGGAGTGGGGGGAAGGGATCAGAACGAGAGGAGCGGGAGGAAGAAGCGGGAGAGGGGGCGACAAAGATAGAGGGTGAAGGGACAGTGAGGAGAGGTGGAATGGAAGGAGGGAGGTGGGACTGGGCACACCAAGTTATAGTGGTGGAGGCGGCGGAAGGGGAGGTATAGACAATGGCGGTGGTGGTAGTAGTGACAGTGGTGGTGGGGGCGGACATGACGGGAGAGAGAAACAAGAACGAACAGGAGAGGACAGAAACTGGGGACAGACAAAGACGAAGACGGATGAAGACGAAGACGGCCGTAGAAAAGGGTCAGGACGGCGGCGATGGTGGTGGCGACCAGGCGGCACCGGATGGCGGCTGCGGCGGCGGGCACCGGACGGCGGCGGCGGCGGCGGCGAGCACCGGCAGGCGGCGGCGGCGGCGGCGGCGGCGGCGGCGGCGGCGGCGGCGGCGACCAGGCGGGGGCGGCGAGCCCCGGCAGGCGGCGACCAGGCGGGGGCGGCGAGCCCCGGCAGGCGGCGACGGCGGCGGCGGCTGCAAGGACCGGAAGGCGGCGACCAAGCGGCAGCGGCGGCGGTGGCGGCAAACAGACGACACGGCAGGGATCTTCCACGTCGAAGGCGCACCCTGAGAGTAGCCCAGGCAGTGAAACTCTTCGATGAAGAAGAGAGGGGATCCAACCCTCGAATGGACCCACGAATTTTTTTTTTTTTTTTTTTTTTTTTTTTTTTTTCTTTATTGTATTTCAATTCCCCTATCGGGGCAGGCTGGCAGCAGCATATGCGCTGCTCTTCAGCCGAAAGACATAGAACAAAACAATAGAAGACATTTAAAAACAGCAAAGGAGAGAAGAAGGCGAACATAGATATAAAAAGGGAGAACATCATGGAAGGCAATATACAAAAAACGGGGGTGACTGTAAAATGGAGATAAAAAACTGTTTAAAAGTAGCACACACAAAAAGCCACACACTGCGACGATTAAAAGAAACACAAGGCACAGTATGACTGGAGCATAAAGGTGTTGACGGATGGCATAGCACACAGCGTAGCACTGACGGCGAACCTCAAGGCAGCACACAAGTAAAATCACACCTCTTGACGCACACGAGAAAAGCACGAAACACAACACTGACGTGGCACACTGATGTTGATCAATACAGAGGATCTGCCAGGTTCAAGGAGATGAGGGAGACCTGAAGAAGGGAGGGAGGGGAAGAGATGGGGGAGGGGAAATGGGGGGCGCTCGGAAGAGGGCCAGGTAGGGAGGGATGTGGGAAGGAGAGAGGCAAGTATGGGGTGCAGGGTCTCAGGGGAGGGGGGGATGGAGGAAAATCCGCTCTGGGAGAAGGAGGAAAGAGGAGAAGGGGGCCCTGGGGAGGGGGGGGGGAACAAGGCCGGGTTATAGTTGGAAGGAAGGGTATATGTCACGGCGAAGTTCGTCATCCGGGAGGGGGAGGCGTTGGAAATTGCCCTGATGAAGGAGATGGAGGGTGTGGAGGTGGAGAGAGGGAGGGATACAGCGAGAGAGGCGCGGCAACGGGCGGGGGGTGGAGAGGAAGGAGGAAACCAGAGGGTGGGGGGGATCAACCCTGCGAACAATGTAAAGGATGCGGAGATGTTGGAGGAACAAGAGGAGGTGGGGGAAGGGGATCAGTTCATACAGGAGCCGTGTGGGGGAAGGAAGGCGGATACGGAAGGCAAGGCGGAGCGCATGGCGTTCAAGGATTTGGAGAGCCTTGTAAAAGCGGGTGGGGGCGGAGATCCAGGCGACGCTGGCATAACAGAGGATAGGACGGATGAGGGATTTGTAGGTGTGGAGGATGGTAGAAGGATGCAATCCCCATGTCCGGCCGGACAGGAGTTTCAGCAGGCGGAGGCGGGAATGGGCTTTCTGCTGGATGGTCAGGAGATGAGGGGTCCAGGTGAGGTGTCGGTCAAGGGTGAGGCCAAGGTATTTCAGGGTGGGGGTGAGTTGGATAGGACGACCATAAAGGGTGAGGTAGAAATCTTGGAGGCGAAAGGAGCGAGTGGTACGGCCTATGATGATTGCCTGGGTTTTGGAGGGGTTGAGACGGAGGAGCCACTGGTTACACCAAGTGGTGAACTGGTTAAGGTGGGTTTGGAGGGTACGTTGAGACCTTTGAAGGGTAGGATAGAGAGCCAGGAAGGCGGTGTCATCAGCATATTGGAGAAGGTGAACTGGTGGGGGTGGCTTGGGCATATCAGCTGTATACAAGAGATAAAGGAGAGGGGAGAGGACAGAACCCTGGGGGACGCCAGCCGTGGGATAAAAGATACGGGAGTTGGTGTTGTGGAGGGCGACATAGGAAGGACGGTGCGAGAGGAAGGAAGCGACCAGACGGACAAAATTGATAGGCAGGGCGTAGGTTTGGAGTTTAAAGAGGAGACCGGGATGCCATACACGGTCATAGGCATTTTGGAGGTCAAGGGAAACAAAAATGGCGGAGCGACGGGAGTTGAGCTGGAGGGACAGAAGGTGAACAAGGTTGAGGAGTTGGTCATCAGCAGAGAAGGAGGGTCGGAAGCCACACTGGGTAAGGGGGAGGAGGTGGTGTTGAGCAAGGTGCCGATGGATACGGTGGGAGAGGATGGATTCAAGGACCTTACTGAAGACGGAGGTGAGGCAGATGGGACGATAGGAAGAGGCGGCAGAAGGGGGTTTGTTGGGTTTGAGGAAGAGGAGGACGCGGGAGGTCTTCCACAGGTCAGGGTAGAAGCCAGTAGAGAGGATGACATTATAGAGATGGGCGAGGACAGTTAGGAAGGAATAGGGGCTTTCTCGAAGGTGACGGTAGGTGACACAGTCGTGACCAGGGGCCGTGGTGCGTTTGGACTGGAGGAGAAGTTTAATGTCTTGTGCTGTGATGGGAGTGTTGACGTCCGAGGGGGGAAACTGCCCCAAGTACTGGAGACTAGGAGCAAGTGGAGCGACTGAGGTATCAGCACGTTCCATGATGGTGGGGAAAAGAGAATAATCAAAGTGGGGATCATCGGGGATGGAGAAGACCTCGGAAAGGTGGGAAGCGAAGTGGTTGGCCTTACTGAGGTTGTCTGGAAGGGGGCGATCGTTATGGAGAAGGGGGTAGTGGGGAGCGGAAAGGGAACCAGTAAGACGATGGAAGGCAGACCAGTACTTGGAGGAGTTGATAGGGAGGGTGGCATTGAGTCGTGTGCAGGTCTGGCGCCAGTCCCGGCGTTTCGTTGCTGTAATAAGGTTCCGTACGTGTCGCTGTATTTGCCGGTGGCGTTGGAGTGTATCCCTGTCACGAGTGCGGAGGAAGGAGCGATAGAGGCGGCGGGATTCACGGAGGAGGAGGACAGCCCGCGGAGGGAGAGTGGGACGGTGTGGGTGGATGGTTTTAGTAGGAACATGGGCCTCCACGGCGTCAGTAATTACCGTCTGAAGGAAGGACGAGGCGCGGATGATGTCGTCAGGATGGCGATAGGTAAGAGGGTGGCTTTCGACCTGGGTGGAGATGGAGTCCCGGTAGGCAACCCAGTTGGCACGGCGATAGTCATGGACGACCTTGGGAGGGGGTGCAGGTTGCGGAGCTGGAGGGGGGCGGTTTGCAGACGTTATGGTGAGAAGGACAGGGAGGTGATCGCTACCTGTGGGGTCAAGGACGGCGACAGTGATACGCCCAAGGAGGTTGGCGGAGGCAATGACAACATCGGGGGTGGTGTTACTTTCGGGTCGGGTGTGCTGGGGAATGGGAACAAGGTCACCCTGGATTGTGGAGAGGAACTGATGCCACCGCCGAAGGGCAGCAGGAGTGCGGCTATGGACGTTGAGGTCGGCGGCAATCACATAGGTGGAGAAGGTGTGATCAATGTGTGAGATGAAGTCATAAGGAAGAGGAGCAGTGGAGCGGACATTGATGGTGGCACAGGTAATGGTGAGGGAGGGGAAGAAGACGCTAAGGATAAGGTGTTCAGTGGGGTCATTGAGGAGAGGTTGTGGCCGGACGGGGATATGCTTAAGGTGGCCAGTCGCGACTCCACCCTGCGCACGAGGACCAGGAGCATCAGTGCGGTGGAGGATATAGGGGGAGGAGCGGACAGAATGGTGGGGCTGGAGAAAGGTTTCATTCAGGAGGAAGGTGTCGACCTGGTGGTGGGAGAGGGTGTGCATGAGGAGGTATTTGTTGGAGCGGAAGGAGCGAATGTTCTGGAAGAGGATGCGAGACTCGTGCCGCGCCATGACGGGAAGGAGGGGGGGAAGAGAGGGAAGGGAAGAGACTTAAACTAGGGTGTCGAGGCGGGTGAAGGTGAAGTGGGCTTGGTTGTGGGAGTAAGTGGCGAAGGTGTTCAGGTGGAACACAGAGCGAGCAGCAAGGGATATTTGTTGGAAGGTGTGCGGGCGCTGAAAAGGGTGAATGTTTTGGAGTACAACGGTAATGAACCGGATGATGTCCTCGGCCGTGGGGGGTGGACGGAGGGAATTGTTAGGATGGACAGGAGGATCGACGGGACGAACTGGGACTGTAAGTTCAGGGGTGGCTGGAGGGGGTTTAGCTTTACACTTGTGGGAGTATGTGGGATGGGGGCCATTGCAGGTATTACAGGAAGGAGGAGCAGCGAGGTTGGGGCAGTTCTTGAGAAAGTGGGAGGCCTTGCAAAGGGGACAGGTGGGGGGGTTTTTGCAGTTGGGAGTCAGGTGGTCATTGTACATCAGGCACCGTTGGCAACGGTAGGATTGGGGAGGGGATTTGGAGGATTCAACAGGGTGGCGACGGTGGTATATCAGGGCACCCTGGGTGAGGAGATGGTCTATGGACGGGGCGGACTCTGAGAATACCCGCATGAGGTAGGTGGGACCAGAGGCATTGTGGATACGGCGAGCAGAGCGGATTTCCAAGTCCGGGTGGGAGTTCAATTCTACCAACACTTCATCCTCTGTGATCACCGAGCTGAGCTTGGTGATCACAGCGGTGTAGGTGGGGGGGCGACGGGGAGGCTGGGGCTGACGAGGAGTGGAAGCGGAAAGGAAGGGTGTCAGAGAGGCGTGGGGGCCAAACATAACTCGTGGGAGTTTTCGCAGGAGGTCGGTGTGAAATGATGGGGACGGGGACTTGAGAAGGACTGAGTCCCTGCGGGGAATGAGTTGGGAGATGGGAGCACCTGGTAAGTACTTTCGTATGTCCTTGGTGAGGGTACGAGCGTCGAGGAACTTAGGATCGGGAGTGGACAGGACAAAGGTGTGGAGGGTGGGGGCCAAGGTAGGGGTGGCAGGAGGAGGGGTGGTGTCCATGGTGACGGCAGGGGGAGGGGGAGGGGGAGGTGGCGTTGATTTTTTGTGGGAAGTGGCGGGAGCAGAGTCGGGAAGGACGCGCTTTTGGGGTTTTTTGGAGACTGGAGGCTGGGAGGAGGGGAGAGGGACGGGGAGGAGAGGGAGGTGGCGGGTGGCAGATCCCTGTGGCGTAGTGGAGGCACCGGGAGAAGCAGCTGGTTCAGTGGTGGCGATGGTGGCTCGGCGCAACGTGATGCGTGCGGGAGATGCAGAAGACGAAGCGACGGGGTCGGTGAGAGAGGGGAAGCCAACCACCTGAGGGGCGGCAGCAGAGGCGGCAACAGAGGCGTACGTGAGGGCGGGGGTTGTAGTGGGAGCTGTTGAGGGTGTGGAGCCTGGAGGAAGGGTGTAGAGGTGTGGGTATACAGCAGGGGAGGAGATAGGGGGGTGGGTAAGTGGAGGAAGGGAAGGGGAGGTGGAAGGAGGGAGGCCAGAGGCGGCACTCCAGGAAGTGACTGTGGGAGAGGGGGAGGGGGAGGTGTAGATGACGGTGGAGGTGGGAGTACTCATTGCAGACGAACGGCGACGGACAGACGGACGTGCAGCAGGCGGCGTCGGCGTCGGCGTCGGCGAGGGGCAGCGGCGAACAGCAGGCGGCGTAGGGGATCCAACCCTCTAGAAGGGACCCACGAATTGTTCTTGTCTGCTTTATCTAACAAGCTTGTTCATACAATATGTGAGCGCAGTCTTACTAGCTAGTACGTTTATCAGACTCTAGCTCACTACGCTTGGTGCCATACAATAGACAGGTTTGTCTCGTTTTCTATTCCAACTACTAGTATTTTCACAAAGGCAGTTATTTTTTTATCTAAAATCTTTTCTCAGGTCCCTGAATGACATTCGTGCCCTCCACGCCCATAGTCGCGATGTAATACGCCGTGGCACACACAGATGGCTCTGCTGCTTTCGCATATCTGCAGTGGCGTAGCTCGCTCTGTGCTTTCTGCGTTGCTAGCTAACGCCCACCCCGTCCTGAGATGTTTTTAATCGGGCGAAATTTTTCAGCAACATATGGCCGCAAGAGTTGCTGCAATAAACGGCAATATTTCGGGATGACTGGCAATATCGCTAATTGAACAAGTTGTTGCAAGTAGTCCGACGTATGTTATGATTGTCCCCATAAAAATATGTTTTGACAGTTTGCTCTACTTTTTTAACTCACTGTCATTAGCAGTAACAATTTTCATTTTCCTTTCCTTTAAAACCAAATCACTAATGGTAATCAGCAGTTTTTATTCCAAACACGGACCGTTGTACTAAAGTGGTCTGAATATCAATAATCTGGAATTACTGCAACAGTGATTCTTAGAGGCATTTCCGTCATGCGAAACATCTTTAACAAAACTTTCTACGTCATTACTACTACTACTGAGACTGTGGATTGTATAAACAGTTCGTCCACTTTTCGAAACATACCAAACATGTCAAAAAATACGTGATATTCTGTAGATCTTTCTCTAATAGTAGACTTATTAAGCGAAGTAGCTTATATCGTAATACCTGTCAGCTGTTTCTGATTATTAATTCCAGTCCAGAACATTAGTAAATACCCCCCTCCTCCGGAAATGTGGAATATAATTACAATATTGGTAAATTCAGTCTGCTGAAAAGAATGGATATAAAAATATATAGCTGTTTGTAAACTGCTGCAGTTGGATATGAACTTCTCGAGAGAAGTATATAAAGCTCCGCTACTTAAAGATAAAATTCAGCTCCACATTAATGAAGGAAAACCAGCATCCTCGATGGTGTGAACATCGGTGATAAACACGAGATTTACACCAATTTATCTGCGCAGCCCCCTACTTCCTGAAACTAACAGAATTAGTCAGTGAACGTAATAAGAACTAGAACATTGTCGTCATAAAAAAATTATTTGTAATTCGGGAAGAATATAAACTTAACTACATGTGCAGTTAAAGGGTATATTTTCGAGGACTTTATTGTAAAGTGAACTGTTGGTCCAAGAGAGCATAATTTCGTTCACTAAATGTTGACCTGGTCAATTTTAGGACTGCTGGAGAGTCATGCCAGGCAACAGTCATTGCAACATTACAGCATACTCAATGGTGCCAACCCACCGTAATTTCATTCACAAAATTGCGCTCTGGTCAGTGTAATCGCTCCTACGGCTGAGGCTACGCTCGTTGCAATATCTCAATACACTGAAGGAGTTGACGCAATTTCTATTCTTTGAAATTATTTGTAGTGTGGGAAGAGGAGCGTGAAGGAACAGAGGTATTCAGGAATCCCTGTTAAGTTGTAAGCAGGAATAATACAGGAAAAATTTACGTGTTTTCATGAACATACATTAGGCGATCTTGTTCACACAATACGTGTGAACGCATTATTACTAACTGATATCTTTTTCCAGAATGTAGCTCGCTGCATGCTCTGCCATACAACGGACATTTTGTTTATGTCTCTGTTCCAGTTACTGCTGCTTCCTACATTCAGAAACGCATTTTTTTAATATATAAACTTTTGTTTATGGTGTATACGCCCCGGGACACCCGACAATATCCTGGGAATTTTCTCATCCGGGAGAAAACTAGGAAAACAATGGGGTTTTTATAACTTTGACTGGTAAGAACTGATACTCTTTAAAAGAATATTACTGTTTGCAGCAACGAAACAGAAACAAGAGGTAAAATGTAAATAAATAAAACTTACGTTGGAAAGGAAATGCGCCATTTACAACAACAAAATATACTGCACATACAAACGCCAGCCAACAACAAAATGTGTCAAAAGCTTTATAACGAAGACCATGTAATACTTCATAACAACAAACTACATCTGACGTGCATGATGTTACAACTGTATTGTAAACCATTGCATTAAAAGTACTAACATCTTCAAATGATTTAGGAGCACAAAAGTGAATAATTTCAGTATAACTGAGAAATCAAAATCCTTTGGATACATAACATACATGCATGTAATCATTTTATCACCACCCCAAACCCTCCTCTTACATTTTTTCTTCAGCATTTACCCAAACGTAGTGCAAAGACATGTCAGTATGTTGTTAAACATGTGACAAAAATCAGTTTCATTTAATGCAAATATGAAGATGCATTTTTTAAAGAAAAATGTTGCTTAAATTGATCCAACTTAATGGCCTTTCTCAAATTTGGGTACTTAATCAATCTGGACTTCTTTATTACCATGTGTTCTTTCATCCCCTACTTCTATAGCTGCACTACCATATCCTTTATATATGTATTTATAAATGTATTTAACACTTAATCTGTCATGCAAACTTCAACATTCAAATGGCAATCAAATTTAGGAAGTATGGATTGAACGGTACAAAATAACGATTGTCAAGTGATTGTCCTCAAACATTAATGCTAATACCACTAAGACACCCTCTGTACAATGTATATTGGATATATTTTGTCACCAATGGCTCAATTAATTCAATTATTTTAACCTTCAATACTTGCACAATAATTCGTCATGTGATTTGATAAAAATATTTAGTAAATTTTTTGTGCATTTGCCATCTCTCATACACACAGGATTTTGATTAAGTGTACCATATGGTTGACGCAGAAAATCTTTTGCAACATACACACATTGTTTACAG
The DNA here is from genome assembly GCF_023864345.2 of Schistocerca serialis cubense. Lineage (NCBI taxonomy): Eukaryota > Metazoa > Arthropoda > Insecta > Orthoptera > Acrididae > Schistocerca > Schistocerca serialis. Next base: position 1,996,642 of record NW_026047617.1, read on the forward strand.
TGTGTTTGAATATCACGAATTTCTGCACATAGGATGTCATCAATATCGCAAATTTTTACTGTATTATAGATTTCACTTAAAATGATTACAATATGGGCAAGAAGCAACACTCTCTTTTAAATTAAGTAGTGTAAATGATTGCCTAAGCTTTACCGAAAATGTGTTTTGTCGCCAATGTCTCAGTTAATTCCTTTATTTTAGCCTTGAATACTTACACAATAATTTCTGAAAGGAAATTAGCATGTTTATGCTGATAAATTTCCAGTCAACTAGGATTGCAAGTCATTGTAAAAATGTTTTCCCAAAATGTTGAACAATGGACATGACATCCAAGTAGTTCTGATACAAATTTCTTGGAGAACCATTACATGAAGGAGGCAAAATATCTCATCTTGCAATATTTGCAGTATCAATCAGGTTTAGTAGTAAACAATAATGTAAGTTGATATAAATTTCTGACCTTAGGACAGACTGATTTTTCTTACAAAATAGCCTCCTACCTTAAATATGTACATACATTACAAAAATGCTCTGCAGAAATAATTTTTGTGAATGATGTAAAAGGCTGAAATCATCTTTAATTGAAAGGCAATATCATGTATATTGCAACACAGTCATTTTATTTCTAGGTAGCGGATGTATTTGATGTGTTATGGAACAAATTAGCATGCCATTCAGTGTCTCCATTAGAAGGTAATTGATCTAGTGAGGAATCTAAAGCCGAGTGTTTTGGACTGCACCAGTGTTTTTTTAAACACACTGCATTTCCTTCAAATAGTCCCAGCAGTCACATCTGTTTGAATTGTCTCGTTGTAAAGCTAGATGTCTAATTTTTTAGTAAATACAGTAACCATACAAATTTCTCTATTTTCATTCTCCACTCTTTCACAAAAAGCGATTGGTGTGTTATAATTCAACAGGAATTGTAGTATTACATTGTTATCAGTATAGAATGACTGATGATTCTTCATTCAGTCTATAGCAAAGAGCAGCATCGATGTTATAAAAATGTAATTGTGTATAAGATAGTGAATGATCATACACAGAAGTCATTGGAACTGACCTATGATAAAAAATATCATGAATATTAAAGTGATATAATCCTTATAAAGCTCAGTGTGAAGTTTTGGCTTCAGAAAGGATCATAGCAAATCCTGCATCATATTGCAAATACTGAATTATGGAAATAATTCTTTGATTTCTCTTAAGTTCTTGGATCATTTGACATGCATCCTTGATAAAGTGCATAGAAAAATGCCTTCTAGGCATAGCCTAAAACAAATATAGTTTGTGTGTAGCAGTGAAGTCAGAAGTCATAGTTATTTAACTTTAAGTAATTAAAAATTGCAAATTTCATTCAGACTATCTGGTAACAGCAGCAAATGACCACAAAATTACTCTTACAGAAAAGTAAGTGAAATAATGATGCCAATGTACAATGTTATTTAGTCCTCATTACTGTGATATTCTGATTTCCAATGCTAGGATCATTAACCTAGCAGTGATCGCATTGTAGCTGCCTGGTATGCCTGTGTTACTATAACTGAACCATACGAACATGAAGGTCCCTAGAATGCAATCTCACAAGACGTCATTACTATTGTGTGCCATTTTTTCTATAGTACCTGATGGGTACACAGGGGGCAGCACTTCAACTATCGCTGTTCACATGTGTGATAAAGTGTCATCATGATTATGAAACCATCTATTTCACAAAGACTGCTTCACATATGGTTCTTTTAGTTTTTTTTTTTTTTTTTTTTTTTTTTTTTTTTTTTTTTTTTTTTTTTTTTTTTTTTGCACATTTATGGATAAGTACCTTTAGAGTTATTTACGATTCATTGACCACTTTGTATATTTACTATTAAAAATTGATACTTCAGTTCCTGTGTGCACGTATTAACATTGATACTGTGATACAAACTCGCTCATGAGAACTTACAGGGTACTTTCCCTTGACGTACAACCAATAAATTCGGCAAGAAGAAAGGTTTCACAATACAAGTAAAGGAAAAAATAAGAAAATTCTTAATTTGTAGTTATATCATACGATAAAAAATTCTTTTGCTTTTGATTGTTTGATTTCAAACTTGAAATTAAAACATTCATGAAAGTCTTGGAATCCATGGAAGCAATATCTTGCAACTATCAATCTTGAAAACAAGCAAAAATCGTTGAGATCCTCTATTGTGAGAATGGATTGACTGTCTGTATACATAATTAAGTTTGTACGGAACCCTCAGTGTGTAGGTCCTAAGCGCACGATTTGTTATTTCATAAGCAGGCTACACTTAAGACTTACATATCATCTAGCACGATCAGACATAGAAAGATAAGCGAGAGCATAAATGGCAAGTGGAGCTAAAACATAATCTTGACAAACAAAATAATTTACTGAATCATTATTTCTCACACATTTGGTTATCATTAAAAAAATAATGGTACAATGTGTTGTGATGCCTGTTGGTTGAAGCAAGAGCAGGTAAGAGATCATGGCTTGAAGGGAAGGCCTCACCTGAAGTCATTTCTGCAGCTGCACACTCTCAGAACAGAACTTTAGCTGAACTATTAAAAGAAAAACTTGGGAGATAGTGTTTAGGATAAAACCTAATGTTAAAATTGCAGGCTGTATGGAAGTAGATTTTTGTTTTTTACATCTACCAGAACAGTTGAAAAATTCATAGTGGATCATAAAGTAGTGTTGGAAATTTTTAATAGGCTACACCAAAGTTTGTCACTGAGAATTGAGTAAGTATAAACTTATGGTTGCCTGACACATTGATATTGTGGAAGAAGTGGTCAGGTGTATTGATTCTAGAGGACTGTTATACAGGAGGTGAACATTTTAGTGATTCTGAGTGAGAATGCACAGAGAATGAGCATAAATGATCCTTATTGAATTAAAAATATGGCTTTCAGCGAGTCTCGAAAGGCGAACGAAAGCAGCTTGCAGCTGGTAGCCGAGCATGTTACCTGAGAACTGGTTTTTTCCTACAGTGGGTGAAATCATTTTGTTGTTGAATTGCTGCCAAATGTCAGTCAGACGTGTGCTGTTGGTGTAAGTGTTTCGGTGTGTTGAATTTGTACAAATGATTTTTCTATAGGTTTTTTCTGTCACAAGTAGAGTGTTAAAGTCTCCCATTCGTATTTTCACGTCTCTTGGTGAATTTTGCTCATAGTTTTTTCGAGTGTGTTACAAAATTTTTCGGTGTTTTTCTTATTTTCGATGTTGGTGGGGGCATGTGCATTGATGAGGGTATATTTTTTATTGGGCCTCTGAATGAGCATAGTCATAAGTCGATTGTTGATTGGTGTGATTTCTTTGAGAGTGTTGATAATCTATCTGTATTCGAGAAACGCCATGCCGAAGATTAGTGCGCATTTTGCTACCTTTTGTTGTGTTTTGCTCTTAAAGATGCGATGGTTCCCGTAATGCAAGGTTTCATTGTCAGTTAGTCGTGGTTCTGGAAGAGCTAGCTGAGAATTTTTTGTCTGTCTGTTTCTTATGTGAGATTATGTAGTTTTCGTGTTTGGATAAATGTATTGATATTTAGTTTGCAAATGCATGTTTTCTGCTTGTAGGGAAATTTACCAGAGATCTGTGATATTCTCTGTCGTGCTAGCCTGGACGCCCAGAATCCGAAAATCCAGCTGCCGCTTTTCGACCGGCGCGTTGCGTACCACCTGGGGTAAAGTTGACGTAGCTTGCACAGTTCATGTTTGTTTCTGTTTCATTGGTATGGCCTGGGTGATACCAGGACCAGAGGGTGCTGAAGCCTTAGGAAGACAATATTTTCAGCCGCGCTCATTGAGCTAACAGACGGTGACCAGAGTACTGGTGATTTTCACTGAGACATGTCTGGATTTTGTGTTCAACGGATTGAGTAGCCGTTCAGAATTGTGTTATTATTTTGTCACCCCAAGTATTTGATACCCTCGCTACCACCGATATGTAGGACGCTTTCCCCTATCCGCCACACTGGATTATTATTACTACTGTTATTATTACTATCATCATCATCATCATCATCATCATCATCAGCAAGTCTGATATGGTGGGTCTTCCCACTACTGAAGTAGATGTGTATTGTTCGATTCAGTATTTCCATCACATAAATGTGGATTATAAATACGTTACATTGCTGCTAGTTGGCATATTTCTCACTTTTTCTTAGACAGTTGCTAAATATTACTCCATCAAAGGAATTACGTGCCCAGTATTGTTGCAATACAGACGTTCAAATTATCCGATTTCTGTAATTTCATTTCGGTACAAGATCGTTCTAATCGGATTCAGCCAGTCAGTCTTAATGTGGATATCCAACTACGACTCTCTTCACACGATAAACTGGGTGAACCACATTCTTAATCGGACTGTTGAATCTGTATCACTTATCTATGACAGGGCCTGAATTCTTAAACGCTATGGAAAATTCTAATACAATGTGCTAATTACACATACGTTATTTGAATATAAATATATGAAGTAACACGAGATGACTATTTACTTACAGGAGCAGAGCCACATAGATCATAACAGAGCTGTGCAAGATTGGTTTCAGGGCCAAGAGAGGATAAATCTGTTGCCGTTTGTTGCACGATCACTGAACATCAACCAGATAGAAAATGTGTGTGCAGAGGTAACAAGGGCATTGCCATGTGGACCTACAAATACAAGTGACCTTTGGACGAACATAGAAAACGTATGGTGGGAAGTAAACCATGACGCTACACTATAGATGACTTAATGAAGTCAATGCCCCTACGCCTTCGAGAAATCTTATGTAATGATGGTGAGTGGCTTGGTTACTAAAAGTATACTCATCTACAAAATCCATGCGGGCAATTATCAGATAATCGGTCAAGCTTTGCTTTGTCGCAGCTCTTTAGAATACAAGTCCACTTCCTTTCAATCTCCTCCTTACAATTCTTGCAATGCAAGGTAATTGAAAAATCTCATCCACTCTATGCCAACTGAGGAACTGACTGGTGTGCGCGCGTTTTCGTGTTCACGCCCAATCTGAATCAAAAAATTGGTTCAAATGGCTCTGAGCACTATGGGACTTAACTTCTGAGGTCATCAGCCCCCTAGAACTTAGAACTACTTAAACCTACGGACATCACAAACATCCATCCCCGAGGCAGGATTCGAACCTGCGACCGTAGCAGCAGAGCGGTTCCGGACTAAAGCGCCTAGAACCGCTCGGACCCCATGGCCGGCATCTGAATCAATACTATTAACATTAGAGAGACAACCAACAATAAATATTGCATCAAATATAACTCTAAAGTATTTTAATGCGATGGTACGTTACAAACTGAATTTTTACCCAACTCACGTCCTGCATATTACGTTAAGTAAGTAACATGTATTAACTCCATAATATCGTTAGGAGAGACAGTGCGCTCTTGTTGTCGCGGCTCGTAAGTGCAGCGACTAGCAGTGGCCAATGCCGCCGCGATTTGTTTCCGTTGGCTGAGCGCGGACACTGCAGCAGCCACTTCGCCATAAACAGAAAGAAATCACCTTGGCTCTGACTGCAATGAGCAGACATCACAACCTCCATGTTCTTATAGTAACAAACGTGAGACTCTACTCACAAGTGCCATGGAGGAATCGCAACGGGTATTATCAGAGTATTTATCAGTGATTTGAATCCCAAAAATATGGGAACATTCTCACAAAGTAATGTGAGATGATACCAAACTTTATCTAAGACGCAAAGTTAACTGCAGAGATTCCATGGACGCAGTAGTAGCACATAAAGAAATATTATGTCTTGGACGAATATATTTCATTTTCTGTTCTCATATCAACGCCCTTGTTATAATATGAAGTGAGAAAACGAACACGAAAAACTGAAGTTCCTGAGGAGCATATAAGCCATTTCCTCATCGCATATTATAGGTTTTGTTTTATTATGAAGTAAAAAATGAACAGTTTAGAGGTCTGAAGCATAATATGACACCAGATTCTTATCGTAGGCGCTATCGGAGAAGCAAAAAGCCGATAGATGTCCATTCTTTTGTCCAACAGTATGTTTCCTTTCATGCATTACTACCGCTCGTAGATTCTTATTTAAAGATTTGTGGGCATCAAGTTCTTCAGCAGAATAAGCCCTATGTTATTGTGCAATTACAGTATGGGAGAAATGCAACAAAGACGAGTTCCCCTAGAGCAGTGAGGATATTTGCACGTGTCTGTGTTCAGCAGTGACTGCCAACTGCCACAACACTTCACATAATTTTGCTCGAGCGTTGTCTTACGATTCCGTTATTGAATTTGTATCTGCTTGCTTGTAGCTCTGCTACAAAAGAATTAAAAAATTGGCTTTCAGCAAGTCTCGAAAGACGAACAAAGGCAGTGTACACCTAACAGGCAGGCACGTTACCTAGGAGCTAGCGACCACATGAGATATCTCTGACTTACGTGTTAGCCCAGTTTGCTACGGCAGGTAAATCGCAACATAAGAGACGAGAGTAGTTGTATTTCCAGTGTGGAACGACTTCCCTTGACTCAAAATCATTAACTGATATCTTTGTGTCACATTTCAAGAGAAGATCACATTATTCAATTGAAATGACACGATAATGTCAAGTGATATTAGCAGGATAGTTCTGTGCCATCAAGGAATTAACTCGTCGGTCACAGAGTTGCCAAACCTACTCTGCACTGTTGCCAAGTTTCAGTTATACAGCCAGGAAAGATACCATCTGATGTGTTCTACGAGTGACCTCAGAAGTGACTATAGCTTCGTCTCAGAGTTGCGGGTGGCAAGGGCCGCAATATCCTCATTATATGTCAATGAGTCTTATTCGCATTTCTGTAACTAGGTTTAGGCGCTAGAGTGTACTTACTTGTAACACATTGATGCAATGAGTGCAAACTAAATGTCATAAATTTTTGATTTACTGTCTTAATCGGACCGAAACTTTGAAAGCGTATTCACCAGACGCGATCACAATTTTGGGAGATTCTCCAGTGGTTGAGTTGGCAACGTATCTTTGCTGTACAATTTTGTTATTGAGATCACTGTCATTGGCACATCCGCCAGAAGACAGGCATGGCCTGGCTTTTTGTTGTCATCTTTTCTGACGGATATTCTGGCTTTGCTCAAAACGTGAAGACTTAAGGTGAACTCGAACATTCCATATGGCAAAAATTTGATGATTCTATTCATACAGCTCTAACATTCAAAAAACAGTTACAATAAGCGGCAGAAAAGCACCTGTGAACCAACAATTAATAATGTAGTGATAATTAGTGGAATCTGACAAATTCCATTTGTCACCTGATAAACTACTTTTTTCATCTGCACAGCACTGCAGTATGAGCTCGAAGGTTTCATAGAACTCCTATACTTAATTTCGTTGTGATCGTTTTCAATGACAGTAGGGGAGGAGCAAAACCATCTGACTCGAAACATACTTTTCCAGTGGGATATGAATCTTCGGCTACAGTTGCAGTAGCACGTCCAATGAGGTATCAAGAATGTGAGCAATCACTCATTGCTGCAGTATAGGCTAGGGCAGAAAGAAGCAGGTTTCTGACAAAGTAAACGATGAGAGACACTGTCGCTGTCACTTATTAAAGAGGAATTGTTCAGAAAATTACAACTATATCTAATGAAATGAGTAGGTTGATGCGGCTCCAGTCCGGCACTATCACTGTGTTGCCAAACATTTTCCGAATAGCACTTAAGATAAAAATGTGCGTGTGTGTGTGTGTGTGTGTGTGTGTGTGTGTGTGTGTGTGTGTGTTCTTTCGGAAATGTCCGAAAGAACAGATACTACGAATCGAAATAGACAGCCTTGTTAATCAATTAAATATCGAGGGACAGATGTCCAGGCTGTCATTAGCGTTGAAATAGAACAACGGCATCATATGAAAATTTGTGCCTGATGAGGTTCAAACCCTGAGTCACAGTGTCTTTTCTTTCAGACATGTCCGAAAGATCAGACACCACACATATATCCATATTCAGGGTGTTTCAGGAGGAATAGTACATATTTTAGCAGGTGGTAGTAAAGACGAAATGCATAAAAAAATTCCAAATAAATGTGTCCACTTTCTATTGAGTACAGAGATACAGCTGTTAGTACTTAACCCTAACAAACTCAAAGGAAAGGCAAATGAGGACATTCAAAAATTCCCCCACCAACTTCAATGCACATTTGGCTTTCCTTGATAACACCATGTGTAGCTCTTATGAGGATGTCTTTGCGTTCTTTTATGAGGGCCGCACTATTCATAATCCGAATGATCAAATCGGCTCTTGGGTTTACTTTTTCTTTGTACACTTCACCCTTAACCATCCCTGCTGACAAAAATCCAAAGAGATAAGGTCCGGGGACCTTGGTGGCCAAGAAAAATGCCCATATCTACTGATCCATCTTCCGGGATATGTTAAGCTTGGATACTTTGTCACCTGACGACTAGAATGTGCAGGAGCCCCGTCTTGCTGGAGGAACAAACGCATTCTTGTAGCCAAAGGAACCTCTTCCATTAACGGTGGAAGCTCATTTTCAAGGAAGTGTAGACAACTGGGTCCTGTAAGGACCAACATACGAAACGAAAATGCATTCAACCCCTGCTATATGTACTCAATAAAAATTGGACACATGTTATATGGCATTTTTTCTGCAATTTTTCTATACTACCCCCTCCTACAATGTTTACTACTCCTCCTGAAACATCCTGAATAATTATTCAGGTCTCTACAGGTCATCGAAAGTTTTCAGTTCTAGACATCGTCCGAACCCTCGTGGGAATACGGAGTGGCCACTAGCGATTCGAATAATGTATGAGAGGGGGGGTGGGGGGGGGGGCGAGGGGGGGCGGAAGGTACCGCGCATGTGGTATGCGGCAAAAATGGGAATTCGCATCTGACGAGGATCGTGTGTAGATAGGTGCTGCAGAGAGGTTGGCTGCTGTGTCCCGATAGTGCCCACCATCGGAGGTTCGACTCCTCCCTCTGGCATGGGTGTGTGTGTTGTCCATAGTTTAAATTAGATTACGCAGTGAGTAAGCTTAGGGACCGATGACCTAAGCAGCTTGGTCCCATAAGATCTTACCACAAATATACAAAATTTTAAATCCAAAATACTGCATCTCGGTTCTTACAATAGCACAACAGGTGTGCACTGGTTAGATATAACTGAAGAGAGACTCCAACTCGGATTGTAGCTAAGGGCGAATCCCAAGCTCATGGCTACGAACAATTGGGAGTGGATACTTAATGTCATCGGAGCCTTGTTGAAGGACCGTGACATGCGTTCGTTAGACTGACTGCAGAAAGTTTAGTTTATAAATACATACATATATAGCAAAATATATGATGTCGCAGCAGTCTTACCGATACTGCAGGTCACTACACATAAAATACTAGGTGCAGCGTGTTGGTATATGTGGAAACAAAATATCTTCAAAGTATCCGTCCATACGGCGACTTTGCAGAGGCAAAACGGATGACTTGGAATTAAAGACGTTAAATCTAGATGTGACGCACTGTTTCTAACTCGTGCTTTCATAGTAATACATGCCACTAAGACAGGCATCACGAAACTTCTGTTCTTCTCGTTAGATACTGGGGATAGGAACGCTCCTGTTAATGTAGCACATTTAGATGCCAGCCTGCATAACGTCCGAAAGTACTATGTCGATTGCAGCTGTATAAGACTTCTACCAGCACAAACCAACACTAGAACCGCCTATGATTATATTACCAGACATGGTCTTCACATCCCAATTCAGGTAATTTAACCTACTAAACCCCCCCATGAACCATGGACCTTGCCATTGGTGGGGAGGCTTGCCTGCGTCAGCGATACAGATGGCCGTACCGTAGGTGCAACCACAACGGAGGGGTATCTGTTGAGAGGCCAGACAAACATGTGGTTCCTGAAGAGGGGCAGCAGCCTTTTCAGTAGTTGCAGGGGCAACAGTCTGGATGATTGACTGATCTGGCCTTGTAACATTAACCAAAGCGGTCTTGCTGTGCTGGTACTGCGAACGGCTGAAAGCAAGGGGAAACTACAGCCGTAATTTCTCCCGAGGACATGCAGCTTTACTGTATGATTAAATGATGATGGCGTCCTCTTGGGTAAAATATTCCGGAGGTAAAATAGTCCCCCATTCGGATCTCCAAGCGGGGACTACTCAAGAGGACGTCGTTATCAGGAGAAAGAAAACTGGCATTCTACGGATCGGAGCGTGGAATGTCAGATCCCTTAATCGGGCACGTAGGTTAGAAAATTTAAAAAGGGAAATGGATAGGTTAAAGTTAGATATAGTGGGAATTAGTGAAGTTCGGTGGCAGGAGGAACAAGACTTTTGGTCAGGTGATTACAGGGTTATAAATACAAAATCAAATAGGGGTAATGCAGGAGTAGGTTTAATAATGAATAAAAAAATAGGAGTGCAGGTTAGCTACTACAAACAGCATGGTGAACGCATTATTGTGGCCAAGATAGACACAAAGCCCATGCCTACTACAGTGGTACAAGTTTATATGCCAACTAGCTCTGCAGATGATGAAGAAATTGATGACATGTATGACGAGATAAAAGAAATTATTCAGGTAGTGAAGGGAGACGAAAATTTAATAGTCACGGGTGACTGGAATTCGTCAGTAGGAAAAGGGAGAGAAGGAAACATAGTAGGTGAATATGGATTGGGGGGAAGAAATGAAAGAGGAAGCTGCCTTGTAGAATTTTGCACAGAGCATAACTTAATCATAGCTAACACTTGGTTCAAGAATCATGAAAGAAGGTTGTATACCTGGAAGAATCCTGGAGATACTAAAAGGTATCAGATAGATTATATAATGGTAAGACAGAGATTTAGGAACCAGGTTTTAAATTGTAAGACATTTCCAGGGGCAGATGTGGATTCTGACCACAATCTATTGGTTATGAGATGCAGATTGAAACTGAAGAAACTGCAAAAAGGCGGGAATTTAAGGAGATAGGACCTGGATAAACTGAAAGAACCAGAGGTTGTAGAGAGTTTCAGGGAGAGCATAAGGGAACAATTGACAGGAATGGGGGAAAAAAATACAGTAGAAGAAGAATGGGTAGCTCTGAGGGATGAAGTAGTGAAGGCAGCAGAGGATCAAGTAGGTAAAAAGATGAGGGCTAATAGAAATCCTTGGGTAACAGAAGAAATATTGAATTTAATTGATGAAAGGAGAAAATATAAAAATGCAGTAAATGAAGCAGGCAAAAAGGAATACAAACGTCTCAAAAATGAGATCGACAGGAAGTGCAAAATGGCTAAGCAGGGATGGCTAGAGGACAAATGTAAGGATGTAGAGGCTTGTCTCACTAGGGGTAAGATAGATACTGCCTACAGGAGAATTAAAGAGACCTTTGGAGAGAAGAGAACCACTTGTATGAATATCAAGAGCTCAGATAGCAACCTAGTTCTAAGCAAAGAAGGGAAGGCAGAAAGGTGGAAGGAGTATATATAGGGTTTATACAAGGGCGATGTACTTGAGGACCATATTATGGAAATGGAAGAGGATGTTGATGAAGATGAAATGGGAGATAAGATACTGCGTGAAGAGTTTGACAGAGCACTGAAAGACCTGAGTCGAAACAAGGCCCCGGGAGTAGACAACATTCCATTAGAACTACTGATGGCCTTGGGAGAGCCAGTCATGACAAAACTCTACCATCTGGTGAGTAAGATGTATGAGACAGGCGAAATACCCACAGACTTCAAGAAGAATATAATAATTCCAAGCCCAAAGAAAGCAGGTGTTGACAGATGTGAAAATTACCGAACTATCAGTTTAATAAGTCACAGCTGCAAAATACTAACGCGAATTCTTTACAGACGAATGGAAAAACTGGTAGAAGCGGACCTCGGGGAAGATCAGTTTGGATTCCGTAGAAATGTTGGAACACGTGAGGCAATACTAACCTTACGACTTATCTTAGAAGAAAGATTAAGAAAAGGCAAACCTACGTTTCTAGCATTTGTAGACTTAGAGAGACCTTTTGACAATGTTGACTGGAATACTCTCTTTCACATTCTAAAGGTGGCAGGGATAAAATACTGGGAGCGAAAGGCTATTTACAATTTGTACAGAAACCAGATGGCAGTTATAAGAGTCGAGGGGCATGAAAGGGAAGCAGTGGTTGGGAAAGGAGTGAGACAGGGTTGTAGCCTCTCCCCGATGTTATTCAATCTGTATATTGAGCAAGCAGTAAACGAAAGAAAAGAAAAATTCGGAGTAGGAAGAAGTAAAAACTTTGAGGTTCGCCGATGACATTGTAATTCTGTCAGAGACAGCAAAGGACTTGGAAGAGCAGTTGAACGGAATGGACAATGTCTTGAAAGGAGGATATAAGATGAACATCAACAAAAGCAAAACGAGGATAATGGAATGTAGTCAAATTAAATCGGGTGATGCTGAGGGGATTAGATTAGGAAATGAGACACTTAAAGTAGTAAAGGAGTTTTGCTATTTAGGAAGTAAAATAACTGATGATGGTCGAAGTAGAGAGGATATAAAATGTAAACTGGCAATGGCCATGAAATCGTTTCTGAAGAAGAGAAATTTGTTAACATCGAGTATAGATCTAAGTGTCAGGAAGTCGTTTCTGAAAGTATTTGTATGGAGTGTAGCCATGTATGGAAGTGAAACATGGACGATAACCAGTTTGGACAAGAAGAGAATAGAAGCTTTCGAAATTTGGTGCTACAGAAGTATGCTGAAAATAAGGTGGGTAGGTCACGTAACTAATGAGGAGGTATTGAATAGGATTGGGGAGAAGAGAAGTTTGTGGCACAACTTGACTAGAAGAAGGGATCGGTTGGTAGGACATGTTTTAAGGCATCAAGGGATCACAAATTTAGCATTGGAGGGCAGCGTGGAGGGTAAAAATCGTAGAGGGAGACCAAGAGATCAATACACTAAGTAGATACAGAAGGATGTAGGTTGCAGTAGGTACTGGGAGATGAAGAATCTTGCACAGGATAGAGTAGCATGGAGAGCTGCATCAAACCAGTCTCAGGACTTAAGACCACAACAACAACAACAACAACAACAACAAACACCTACTAAAAACTGGATGAACGTCTGGAAAAATATCCACAATAAAATTCTACCAACTAGAGTCGGTGCAGTATGGTACGACGTTGTAAACGAAACCACATCCACAGCGGAACGATTATGGAAAATCAAATTGAGACCATCTCCATACTGCGACAAACATCGGCTTCTAGAAACTGAAGCGCACATGTTCTTTTGTGAAAATAGAATCAGAATTTGGAACTGCAATACGAAGAAATCAGCACTATGAACAGAACCGCAGAAAGTCATATACCGATAACTGAAGCTTTACAACCCGACTGGAAATGTTACCCGTCCGCAAAGAATAACAGTTTTTCGTGGCTTGTGGGACAATTTGTATTTTACGTGTTAACAAAAAAAGCTTCGAACTTAGAAGAGTACATATTTTATATTGCAGAAGAATGTTTTAAGCTGAAGAAGAATAACAAATATATGGAATGGTTTCAAAATTTTTTGTCTATTGCTTTATGTGGGCTACAAAGATGTGGACAGTTTTGTTGATTAGAAGCAGAATACTATTCTTTCACTTTTTTAATTCCTGGAATCTTCTTTTACGTTGGTTCTAAAGTCAGAAGTGTTCTAATTTGGCAAAACCCCTCTGGCTCCGAAATTTCTTTCATTCGTTGAAAAATATATGGCTTCTTTACAGACCTCATATGCATCCAGTGCATAATAACACAAATTGAGAATATGTTTCTGAATGAATGTTTGTTATGTATTTATCCGTCACCCTTTTGACTGTTATAAGTTATGTTCTACAAAGAACGCACGCCATTGGAGACGGCAATCTGTAATTTATTTTACCTTAATTACTACTTTAATTTTTTTCTACAATTTAAGGCGCACATGGCAACAAACATGGAATGTACGGGAATAACGCAGTTACTCAGTAGACAGGTATTGGGGAGGCATTGTGGCCAGGCCTCGGATCTTCGACCCCTGCCCTCTTTGCCTCCGCCTACCTGGTGCTGAAAGTCTTCCCAAACTTCTTTTAAAAAATAGTGCAGTGGTCAGCGCGTCTATCTAATAAGGAGGAGGTCCAGGTTCGAAGCCCGGTCGGTCACAAATTTTCGTCTGCCTTCAGTGCTGTATTTCAACGCGCTGTGACAGTGTAGACATTCGTCCTTCGATATTTAAGATGCAATTGTTTTTTGAGACAACAGAGGTGATTTGCGAACATTTGTCTTGCCATCAATGTAACGGGACATCACCGGCATCCAACCCTTAGACATTGCTTTGTGACGACGCTAACCCATGTCATATACTTGCGAATCAGATTGTAGAGCATATTTAGTCAAATAACGAAAGGTCAGTATACAAGTATTTACGAACAGTAGAAGCAGGATTGCAGCAAACTGATCGCTTAACCATCGTAGAGTACCTGTGTAATGAGTCATTCCAGCTGCATAGCTGAGGGTAATATTTGTTGAGCAATTCACTGCAGAATTAATGTAATACCCACACGATGATCTCTGTAGTCACACTGTATTAATAAAAGCTCGCGGATGGAGTACTATGCTCGTTAAATCGGATTACGCAAGCTGATACCAAATAACGAGAAGCGACGACGCCACCACACTATCTTTACTTAAGTAGGTAGTCAGCGCTAAATTATGTGCGCCACCAATAACGTCACTGTAAGCAGTTTGACAACAACAACAACAACAACAACACAACTACTGATGACCTGTACCATTATCAACACAAAGTTGTAACTCGCAGTGATTACAAGTTGCTGATGTTTGTCAAGAATAACGGCAAGCGCCTCATAAATGGCAAGTTCCAATTGCATTACGCCTTGGACAGAGAGAATCCTAAATAAAAGTAATAGGTCACCAAGCGAAGAGAATAGTTGACGTACTGTCTCAGCTTCTTGCAGTTTGATATTAATGCAGTTCCCGATGGTCTCACAATAACGGGTTCTTTTGGCTATCGGAATACTCATATGGAAATTATTAAAGTGTAATTGCTGGAACGCTCAACTACCTTAATAACACGTCATTCTGGATTGAATACAACTCGGAAAGTGACGTTAATTTGACGTTTCCGTCCATCTCCTGCAGCTGCAGAAATGACTTCAGGTGAGGCCTTCGCTTCAAGCCATGATCTCTTACCTGCTCTTGCTTCAACCAACAGGCATCGCAACACATTGTACCATTATTTTTTAATCATAACCAAATCGGAGCGTGGAATGTCAGATCCCTTAATCGGGCAGGTAGGTTAGAAAATTTAAAAAGGGAAATGGATAGGTTGAAGTTAGATATAGTGGGAATTAGTGAAGTTCGGTGGCAGGAGGAACAAGACTTCTGGTCAGATGACTACAGAGTTATAAACACAAAATCAAATAGGGGTAATGCAGGAGTAGGTTTAATAATGAATAGGAAAATAGGAATGCGGGTAAGCTACTACAAACAGCATAGCGAACGCATTATTGTGGCCAAGATAGATACGAAGCCCACACCTACTACAGTAGTACAAGTTTATATGCCAACTAGCTCTGCAGATGACGAAGAAATTGAAGAAATGTATGATGAAATAAAAGAAATTATTCAGATTGTGAAGGGAGACGAAAATTTAATAGTCATGGGTGACTGGAATTCAAGTGTAGGAAAAGGGAGAGAAGGAAACATAGTAGGTGAATATGGATTGGGGGACAGAAATGAAAGAGGAAGCCGCCTGGTAGAATTTTGCACAGAGCACAACATAATCATAACTAACACTTGGTTTAAGAATCATGAAAGAAGGTTGTATACATGGAAGAACCCTGGAGATACTAAAAGGTATCAGATAGATTATATAATGGTAAGACAGAGATTTAGGAACCAGGTTTTAAATTGTAAGACATTTCCAGGGGCAGATGTGGACTCTGACCACAATCTATTGGTTATGACCTGTAGATTAAAACTGAAGAAACTGCAAAAAGGTGGGAATTTAAGGAGATGGGACCTGGATAAACTGAAAGAACCAGAGGTTGTACAGAGATTCAGGGAGAGCATAAGGGAGCAATTGACAGGAATGGGGGAAATAAATACAGTGGAAGAAGAATGGGTAGCTTTGAGGGATGAAGTAGTGAAGGCAGCAGAGGATCAAGTAGGTAAAAAGACGAGGGCTAGTAGAAATCCTTGGGTAACAGAAGAAATATTGAATTTAATTGATGAAAGGAGAAAATATAAAAATGCGGTAAGTGAAACAGGCAAAAAGGAATACAAACGTCTCAAAAACGAGATCGACAGGAAGTGCAAAATGGCTAAACAGGGATGGCTAGAGGACAAATGTAAGGATGTAGAGGCCTATCTCACTAGGGGTAAGATAGATACCGCCTACAGGAAAATTAAAGAGACCTTTGGAGATAAGAGAACGACTTGTATGAATATCAAGAGCTCAGATGGAAACCCAGTTCTAAGCAAAGAAGGGAAAGCAGAAAGGTGGAAGGAGTATATAGAGGGTCTATACAAGGGCGATGTACTTGAGGACAATATTATGGAAATGGAAGAGGATGTAGATGAAGATGAAATGGGAGATACGATACTGCGTGAAGAGTTTGACAGAGCACTGAAAGACCTGAGTCGAAACAAGGCCCCCGGAGTAGACAATATTCCATTGGAACTACTGACGGCCGTGGGAGAGCCAGTCCTGACAAAACTCTACCATCTGGTGAGGAAGATGTATGAAACAGGCGAAATGCCCTCAGACTTCAAGAAGAATATAATAATTCCAATCCCAAAGAAAGCAGGTGTTGACAGATGTGAAAATTACCGAACAATCAGTTTAATAAGCCACAGCTGCAAAATACTAACACGAATTCTTTACAGACGAATGGAAAAACTAGTAGAAGCCAACCTCGGGGAAGATCAGTTTGGATTCCGTAGAAACACTGGAACACGTGAGGCAATACTGACCTTACGACTTATCTTAGAAGAAAGATTAAGGAAAGGCAAACCTACGTTTCTAGCATTTGTAGACTTAGAGAAAGCTTTTGACAATGTTGACTGGAATACACTCTTTCAAATTCTGAAGGTGGCAGGGGTAAAATACAGGGAGCGAAAGGCTATTTACAATATGTACAGAAACCAGATGGCAGTTATAAGAGTTGAGGGACATGAAAGGGAAGCAGTGGTTGGGAAGGGAGTAAGACAGGGTTGTAGCCTCTCCCCGATGTTGTTCAATCTGTATATTGAGCAAGCAGTAAAGGAAACAAAAGAAAAATTCGGGATAGGTATTAAAATTCATGGAGAAGAAATAAAAACTTTGAGGTTCGCCGATGACATTGTAATTCTGTCAGAGACAGCAAAGGACTTGGAAGAGCAGTTGAATGGAATGGACAGTGTGTTGAAAGGAGGATATAAGATGAACATCAACAAAAGCAAAACAAGGATAATGGAATGTAGTCTAATTAAGTCGGGTGATTCTGAGGGAATTAGATTAGGAAATGAGGCACTTAAAGTAGTAAAGGAGTTTTGCTATTTGGGGAGCAAAATAACTGATGATGGTCGAAGTAGAGAGGATATAAAATGTAGGCTGGCAATGGCGAGGAAAGCGTTTCTGAAGAAGAGAAATTTGTTAACATCGAATATAGATTTAAGTGTCAGGAAGTCATTTCTGAAAGTATTTGTATGGAGTGTAGCCATGTATGGAAGTGAAACATGGACGATAAATAGTTTGGACAAGAAGAGAATAGAAGCTTTCGAAATGTGGTGCTACAGAAGAATGCTGAAGATTAGATGGGTAGATCACATAACTAATGAGGAAGTATTGAATAGGATTGGGGAGAAGAGAAGTTTGTGGCACAACTTGACCAGAAGAAGGGATCGGTTGGTAGGACATGTTCTGAGGCATCAAGGGATCACCAATTTAGTATTGGAGGGCAGTGTGGAGGGTAAAAATCGTAGAGGGAGACCAAGAGATGAATACACTAAGCAGATTCAGAAGGATGTAGGTTGCAATAGGTACTGGGAGATGAAAAAGCTTGCACAGGATAGAGTAGCATGGAGAGCTGCATCAAACCAGTCTCAGGACTGAAGACCACAACAACAACCAAATGTGTGAGAAATAACGATTCACTAAATTATTTTGTTTGTCAAGATTATGTTTTAGCTCCACTTGTCATTTATGCTCTCACTTATCTTTCTATGTCTGATCGTGGTAGAGGATATGTAAGTCTTGTGTATTGCCTGCTTATGGAATAATAAATTGCGCGCTTAGGACCTACACACTGAGGGTTCCGTACAAAATTATGTATACAGACAGTCAATCTATTCTCGGAATAGAGGATCTCAACGATTTTTGCTTGTTTTCAAGATTGATAGTGGCAAGATATTGCTTCCATGGATTCCAAGACTTTCATGAATGATTTAATTTCAAGTCTGAAATAAAACAATCAAAAGCAAAAGAATTTTTTATCGTATGATATAACTACAAATAAACAATTTTCTTATTTTTCCTTTACTTGTATTGTGAAACCTTTCTTCTCGCCAAATTTATTGGTTCTCCATCAAGGGAAAGTACCCTGTAAGTTCTCATGAGCGAGTTTGTATCACAGTATCATAATGTTAATATGTGCACACAGGAACTGAAGTATCAATTTTTAATAGTAATTATACAAGGTGGTCAAAGAATCCTAAAGAACTCTAAAGGTACTTATCCATAAATGTGGAAAAAAAAACAACAACTAAGTAGCCTTTGTGAAATAGATGGTTTCATAATCATTATGACACCTTCTCTATCACACATTAAAATCTCCAATATGTGAACAGCGATAGTTGAAGTGCTGCCCCCTGTGTACCCATCAGGTACTATGGTAAAAATGACATACAAAAGTAACGTTGTCTTGTGAAATTGCATGCTAGGGACCTTCATGTTCGTGTGGTGCAGTTATAGTAACACAGGCATACCAGGCAGCTACAATGCGATCACTGCTAGGTTAATGATGCTAGCATTGGAAATCAAAATATGACAATAATGAAGACTAAATAACATTGTACATTGGCATCATCATTTCACTTACTTTTCTGTAAGAGTAATTTTGTGGTCATTTGCTGCTGTTACCAGATAGTCTGAATGAAATTTGCAATTTTTAATTGCTTAAAATTAAATAACTATGACTTCTGACTTCACTGCTACACACAAACTATATTTGTTTCAGGCTATGCCTAGAAGGCATTTTTCTATGCGCTTTATCAAGGATGCATGTCAAATGATCCAAGAACTTAAGAGAAATCAAAGAATTATTCCCATAATTCAGTATTTGCAGCATTTGCTATGGTCATTTCTGAAGCAAAAACTTCACACAGAGCTTTATAGGGATTATATAACTTTAATATTCATGATATTTTTTATCATAGGTCAGTTCCAATGACTTCTATGTATGATCATTCACCATCTTATACACAATTATATTTTTATGACATAGATGCTGCTCTTTGCTATAGACTGAATGAAGAATCATCAGTCATGCTATACTGATAACAATGTAATACTAAAATTCCTGTTGAATAATAACACACCAATCACTTTTTGTGAAAGAGTGGAAAATGAAAATAGAGAAATTTGTATAATTACTGTATTTACTAAAAAATTAGACATCTAGCTTTACAACGAGACAATTCAAACAGATGTGACTGCTGGAACTATTTGAAGGAAATGCAGTGTGTTTAAAAAAAACACTGGTGCAGTCCAAACCACTCGGCTTTAGATTCCTCACTAGATCAATCATTTTCTAATGGAGACACTGAATGGCATGCTAATTTGTTCCATAACACATCAAATACATCCGCTACCTAGAAATAAAATGACTGTGTTGCAATATACAGGCTATTGCCTTTCAATTAAAGATGATTTCAGCCTTTTACATCATTCACAAAAATTATTTCTGCAGAGCATTTTTGTAATGTATGTACATATTTAAGGTAGGAGGCTATTTAGTAAGAAAAATCAGTCTGTCCTAAGGTCAGAAATTTATATCAACTTACATTATTGTTTACTACTAAACCTGATTGATACTGCAAATATTGCAAGATGAGATATTTTGTCTCCTTCATTTAATGGTTCTCCAAGAAATCTGTATCAGAACTACTTGGATGTCATGTCCATTGTTCATCATTTTGGGAAAACATTTTTTACAATGACTTGCAATCCTAGTTGACTGGAAATTTATCAGTATAAACATGCTAATTTCCTTTCAGAAATTATTGTGTAAGTATTCAAGGCTAAAATAAAGGAATTAACTGAGACATTGGCGACAAAACACATTTTTGGTAAAGCTTAGGCAATCATTTACACTACTTAATTTAAGAGTGTTGCTTCTTGCCCATATTTTAATCATTCTAAGTGAAATCTATAATACAGTAAACATTTGTGATATTGATGACATCCTATGTGCAGAAATTCCTGTTGTTCAAACACACTGTAAACAATGTGTGTATGTTACAAAAGATTTGCTGCTTCAACCATATGGTGCACTTAATCAAAACCCTGTGTGTATGAGAGATGGCAATTGCACAAAAAATTTCCTAAATATTTTTATCAAATCACATGAAAAATTATTGTGTAAGTGTTCAAGGCTAAAATAATTGAATTAATTGAGCCATTGGTGACAAAATATATCCAATATACATTGTACAGAGGGTGTCTTAGTGGTATTAGCATTAATGTTTGAGGACAATCACTTGACAGTCGTTATTTTGTACCGTTCAATCCATACTTCCTAAATTTGATTGCCATTTGAATGTTGAAGTTTGCATGACAGTTTAAAGTGTTAAATACATTTATAAATACATATATAAAGGATATGGTAGTGCAGCTACAGAAGTAGGGGATGAAAGAACACATGGTAATAAAGAAGTTCAGATTGATTAAGTACCCAAACTTGAGAAAGGCCATTAAGTTGGATCAATGTAAGCAACATTTTTCTTTAAAAAATGCATCTTCATATTTGCATTAAATGAAACTGATTTTTGTCACATGTTTAACAATATACTGACATGTCTTTGCACTACGTTTGGGTAAATGCTGAAGAAAAAATGTAAGAGGAGGGTTTGGGGTGGTGATAAAATGATTACATGCATGTATGTTATGTATCCAAAGGATTTTGATTTCTCAGTTATACTGAAATTATTCACTTTTGTGCTCCTAAATCATTTGAAGATGTTAGAACTTTTAATGGAATTGTTTACAGTACAGTTGTGACGTCACGCACGTCGGATGCAGTTTGTTGTTATGAAGTATTACATGGTCTTCGTCATAAAGCCTTTGACACATTTTGCTACTGGTTGGCGCTTGTATGTGCAGTATATTTTGTTGTTGTAAATGGCGCATTTCCTTTGCAACGCAAGTTTTATTTATTTACGTTTTTCCTCTTGTTTCTGTTTCATATCTGCAGTATTATTCTCCAATAGCTGAAAACAGCAATATTCTTTTAAAGAGTATCAGTTGTTACCAGTCAAAGTTATAAACATTCCATTGTTTTCCCGGTTTTCTCCCGGATGAAAAAATTCCCGGGATTTTGCCGGGTGTCCCAGGGCGTATACTCCATAAACAAAAGATTATATATATATATATTTTTTGTTTTAAAAAAAAGATGCGTTCCTAAAAGTAGGAAGTAGCAGTAGCTGGAACAGGGACATAAACAATATGTCTACTGTATTGCAGAGCGTGTAGCAAGCTAGATTCTGAAAAAAGGTATCAGTTAGTAACAATGCGTTCACACGTACTATGTGAACAAGATTGCTTAATGTATGTTCATGCAAATATGTAAATTTTTCCTGTATTATTCCTGCTTACAACTTAACAGGGATTCCTGAATACCTCTGTTCCTTCACACTCCTCTTCCCACTCTATAAATAATTTCGAAGAATAGAAATTGCGTCAACTCGCTCAGTGTATTGAGATATTGCAACAAGCGTAGCCTCAGCCCTAGGAGCGATTACACTGACCAGGGCGCAATTTTGTGAATGAAATTACGGTGTGCTGGCACCATTGAGTATGCTGTAATGTTGCAGTGACTGTTGCCTGGCATGACACTCTAGAAGTCCTGAAACTCACCAGGTCAACATTTAGTGAACGAAATTATGCTCTATTGGCACATTGTAAGTTGTGTATGTGGGCAGCGTATCTTGGTGCCGATATAGCGCTTCCTGGAGGCATACAGCGAAAGCTTACATTCGTCTTGTAGGGCAAAGAACTGTTTAATTCATTCCACACGTAATTGAAAATTGATAATTATTTAAGTTTATAATCTTCTGTAGGTAAACACAATCTTCAGAATGTGCCCAAGTACCGAAGCTGCTTATGCAGTTTTTTGGACCTACAGTTCACTTTACAATAAAGTCCTCGAAAATATACCCTATAACTGTAAAGGTAGTTAAATTTATTTTCTTACCGAATTACAACTAATTTTTTGATGACGAGAATGTTCTAGTTTTTATTACCTTCACTGACTAATTCTGTTAGTTTCTGCATGTAGAGGGCTGCGCAGGTAAATTGGTGTAAATCTCGTGTTTATCACCGATGTTCACACCATCGAGGATGCTGGTTTTCCTTCATTAATGTGGAGCTGAATTTTATCTTTAAGTAGCGGAGCTTTATATACTTCTCTCGAGAAGTTCATATCCAACTGCAGCAGTTTACAAACAGCTATATATTTTTATATCCATTCTTTTCAGCAGACTGAATTTACCAATATTGTAATTATATTTCACATTTCCGGAGGAGGGGGTTATTTACTAATGTTCTGGACTGGAATGGATAATCAGAAACAGCTTACAGGTATTATGATATAAGCTACTTCGCTTAATAAGTCTATTATTAGAGTAAGATCTACAGAGTATCACGTATTTTTTGACGTGTTCGGTATGTTTCGAAAATTGGACAAAGTGTTTATACAATCCGCAGTCTCAGTAGTAGTACTAGTAGTGACGTAGAAAGTTTTGTTAAAGATGTTTCGCATGACGGAAATGCCTATAAGAATCACTGTGTTGCAGGAATTCCGGATTATTTAAATTCAGACCACTTTAGTACAACGGTCCGTGTTTGGAATAAAAACTGCCTCATTACCATTGTTGACTTGCTTTTAAAGGAAAGGCAAATGCAAATTGTTACTGCTAATGACAGTGAGTTAAAAAAGTAAAGCTAATTGTCAAAATATATTTTTATGGGGACAATCATGTTAACATACGTCGGACTACTTGCAACAACTTGTTCAATTAGCAATATTGCCAGTCACCCCGAAATATTGCCGTTTATTGCAGCAACACTTACGAAACATCATTGTGGCCACATGTTGCTGTAAAATTTCGTCCATGTAAACACACCTCGAGACTGCGTGGGCGTTGGCTAGCAACGCAGAAAGCACGGAGCGAGCTACGCCACTGCAGATATGCGAAAGCAGCAGAGCCATCTGTGCGTGCCAAGGTGTATTACATTGCGACTATGGCCGTGGAAAGCACGAATGTCATTCAGGGACCTGAGAAAAGATTTTAGATAAAAAAATAACTGCCTTTGTGAAAATACTAGTAGTTGGAATAGAAAAAGAGACAAACCTGTCTATTGTATGGCATCAAGCGTAGTGATCTAGAGTCTGATAAACGTACTAGCTAGTAAGACTGCGCTCACATATTGTATGAACAAGCTTGTTAGGTAAAGCAGACAAGAACAATTCGTGGGTATGCAAAATGTACGTGATTTTCCTCCTCCCTGCCTGCAGTTAATCTGCGGGTATTCCAACATAACCTTGCTCCTTCCCCCTCCCAATCCCACCCCTCACTATTAACAACCAAAGCAAAGTAAATACAAGGGCCACAGAGTGGTCATTGGTCTTAGTGATATGGATGCTGTGGGTTTAGAGATTTTCCCAGCGTGCTGATTGTTCCATAAATATACGGGAGAACTGCTGGATATTAGTAACGTCCTGTCACGATACTTCGGCGCATTAGTGGGGCAAGACTTCACAGTAACAAATTCGTAAGATCGCTGAATGCATAAAGATATCGTACTAATAGGTGAAGAACGTATAAAATCGTACTTCAACCAATTTAGGTAATCAAAGAGCGTATTTTCTTCATTCTTTCGGTACGACCACATTTCTTCTACATTTGCTTATGTTACACGCTACTTACAAGGGAACCTCCCCACCGCACCCCCGTCAATTTAGTTATAAGTTGGCACAGTAGATAGGCCTTGAAAAATTGAACACAGATCAATCGAGGAAACAGGAAGAAGCTATCTGGAACTATGAAAATATTAGCATAGTATACAAACTGAGTAGTCTATGCGCAAGACAGGCAACATCAAGGACAATATATCCTCAGGAGCGCCGTGGTCCCGTCGTTAGTGTGGACAGCTGTGGAACGAGAGGTCCTTGGTTCTAGTCTTCCCTTGAGTGGAAGGTTTAATTTATTTATTTTTGCAAAGTCATGATCTGTCCGTTCGTTCATTGACGTCTCTGTTCACTGTAGTAAGTTTAGTGTCTGTGTTTTGCGGCCGCACCGCAAAACCGTGCCATTAGTAGATGAAAGGACGTGCCTCTTCAATGGGAACCGAAAACATTTGATCGCAAGGTCATAGGTCAACCGATTCCTCCACAGGGAAACACATCTGATATATTCTATACGACACTGGTGACGGCATGTGCGTCACATGACAGGAATATGTTGTCGACACACCTATCTTGTACACTTGGCGAATGGGTAAGAAGATTCTTCTACCTTGCCCGATTTAGGTTTTCTTGTGGATGTGATAAACACTCCCAAAAAACTGATCACATTGGACAGATGGGCAGACAGATAATAATTGTCTGAAAATATAATATTAAACTTTTCACTCGTGGGAAGACTTTAACTAAGGACCTCTCATTCCACAGCTGCTCACGCTAACCACGGGACCACGGTGCTCCTAAGCTCAAAATCTCCTTGATATTGCCCATCTTGCACATGGACTACTCAGTTTGTATATTTTGCTTATTTTTTCATAGTTCTGCACTACTTCTTTCTGTTTTCTCGATTGATCGGTGATCAGTTCTTCAAGGCCTATCCACTGTGCCAACTCGTAACTAAATCTGAGGGGGGGTGCGATGGGGAGGTTCCCTTGTTAGAAACAAACCAGTTCAAAACAAACGGGTGGTTATTGAAAGACGGGACGGGACATATGTACCGCATACGCCGGGATTCCCACTAAAACCACTCTGATTTCGAAGACCCAGGAAGAAAAGCCACAACAGATATGACAATGAAAAGTGAACTACATTGTAGAGCATCTCAGAGAATTTATTTAACATCAATACACCTCTACATGTTAACCATTTGCAGCACGAAGAATATCGAGTCTACATTCAATTTCTCGCCAAGTTCTTTGTAAAATTTCCTCTGTTATTTTTGCAATCGCATTAGTGAATGTCGCAACGTAGGAATATCATCCACTTTCGTCGCATGCACGCAGTCCTTCACAAATCGCCACACGAAGAAATCAAGCGGCGTGACGTCGGGTGAACGTGGTGGCTAGGCAATGGATCTGATCAACGACTGGGAAATTTCCTAAATAGGAACATGCGAACAGCCGTTGGCCAATGCGGCGCAGCTCCATCTTGAAATACGATGTTGGGTTGGAAGACTTCTGCCTGAGGGTACACAAACTGCTCCAACATGTCCAGATACACTGACCCATTCACTGTTTGTTCCGCAAAGAAGAACGGTCCAACAATCCTGCCATGCATTAGCTAGCACCAGACGTTTAGTTTAGGGCTATCACGAGCATGTTCAATGACAATGTGCAGATTTTTGCGAACCCCAAATCTGAACATTATGCCTATTAACGCTTCCCGATAAATGTAAGGTTGTCTCACCTGAGAATAAACATCGTTCCAGGAAGCTGACATCCATACCAATACGCAGCAGCAATTTGTTGTCGGCGTGGTTTGTCGTTCGTCGTCAGATGTTGCAGACTTTGCACTCTGTAAGCACACAGACGAAGACGCTGGTGAACTACATGATGCAACGTTGATCGAGGTACATCAAGTTGCCTTCATGCTTGACGAATTGACTTACGTGGGCATCTGAGAAACGTTCGTCTGATGTACACCACTGTCTCTTCTGAAACTCCATAACGTGCACTGCCAGAATGTTTCAGAACACTTCCTGTTAGAAATTTCCTATACTATTCCTTGTTTTAAATCAGGTGTATCACGTTCATACACTAAACGATAATCTAATAATCGGCGATTTTGTTTCTGCAATCCATGCTACTGCTTGCACGTGCTGCTGTGGAGTCGCCATTTTCACTTCATACGACCATGCTGCACTTGGCACTTGTGACGTGGGAATATAAATTTTTTGAGATGCTCTACGATGTGGTGCATTTTTCATTGTATCTACTGTGCTTTTCTAGCTGGGTCCTTGGAATCAGGGAGGTTTGAGTGGGACACCCTGTATTTTGACTGGACAACGTCTGGTCAACCTACACTATGTCTTTCTCCTTACTGTCCAGATTTAGCTTCCTCGGATTTTCATTTATTTGGTCCCCTCAAGGAGGCATTACGGGGATAAAAATTCAGCAACAACAAGATGGTCAAAGTATCTGTGGGGAAAATGGCTCAGCAGTGAGACAAATAGTGCCTTGAATCAAGCATCAATATTTTTAACGCTCTGCAGTCTCCAATATCCTTCTCACAAACCATCAGAACCATTCTCAGACGGTCTGTATTATTCCGCAGTACTCAAAATTGGGAACCATTTGAAAACAAGGACTGAGGAAGACATGGCACAAACAAGTTAAGGGGACCACACAGTGGTTCATTTTGAAAAAAAAATATCTATTTTCGATTTTCATCGTATTTCGATAGATTAAGATTTTATTTGAGTACTCTGAAAAGGATTTTGCTGAAAAAAAATTTTGGAGAATTTAAAGGGCATTTTCCTACCAACTGTGTTTATGTGCCACGTACAATCTATTGGCAAGAGCATGGCTGCAGGGAGAACATTTCCTACAGTGATGAACTTACATCAACCACCAAATAAATTTAAAAACTGACTGCACCACCATTCTCTTCCTGCTGCTGTTATTACAGCAATTAAATCTATTTTCAGAGACTTGGCTCATCCTGACGTAATGAAATGTCTGCATGGGCAGACACACAACCCAAATGAATGTTTCAACAGCATAATTTGGAACAGCCTTCCTAAAACTGTATTTGTAGGCATGCATAGAGTGAAACTAGGAGTTCATGATGCTGTTATTACATTCAACTATGGTGATATTGGAAAGTGTTGGGTACTGAAAAAGCTGGGAATTAATGCTGGTGAAAATATGATCACTGGGCTGAAACATTGCGATAAAATGAGGATAGCCAATGCAGACAGGTCTGCATCTAATATGGCCAAGAAAACAAGACAGACATCCAGGAAGATGAAAAAAAAAAAAAAAAAAAAAAGCTGGAAGACCTGCTAGAGGCCAAAGAAGGGCCATCATATAGTGCAAGACAGTTTTAATTAACTGTAAGTAACAAATTTCAAAAGTTTTTCCTTTAAAGTCAATTTCCCACAAACTAAAATTTTCAGTACATATGCCCCATTATATCAGACACTATCATAGATAAATGAATGAAATTTTCAGTCCTTGCATAACATAAAAAGCCACCTCTGGTACTACATTCATTAACATTCCCCATTAGGAAGCCACACAAAAAAAAAAAAAAAAAAAAGAAAATCTGCACAAAAAATTAATATTTTTTGTTAATAAATTTAAAATAGTATTTCTTAAAAACTATAAAATGGATACATGGGTTAGATAGGCAGGGTGTGGTCCCCTTAAGCAGTCTCCTCCTCCTGTGGACAAAACCAGCAAGACGTCAGCAACTACTTGCAGTAGCCTGTTCGATGTGAAATATTGCCCAGTCATCGCGCAGTACTAGCGTTTATTGCAGCAACATTGATGACAGCGCTATTGCGGCTGCACATTTCCGTAAAATATGGCCCTTGTAAACGCACCTTGAGACCTGTTGTGCGATTACAAGCAACGCCAAATGCTTAGAGCGAGCTACGCCACTGCAGATATGCGAAGCAGCAGAGCCATCTGTGCGCGCAAAGACGTATTACGTTGCGATTGTAAGCGAGTGCAACGAAAACTTATAGATTTCAAAAGAAAAGATGGCTTCCTGAAAGCAGCACTAGCTGGAACAGAGAGAAACAGAATGTCTATCGTATGGAAAAACGTGTAGTGAGGTCAAGCCAGCTAAAAGTATCAATTGGTAAGAATGCGCTCACATGTACTGTGTGAACAAGATAGCGATGTACAAGGGGACAACCTAGATTCTGCCCCTACTAATACTGTATAGGAATATTTTATGTGTGACTACTATGATTGTGTAGAGATTTTCAATACGCGTAGCGTGGCGTGCTGCATCAGGAGTGATTCAGGTAATCAGAGCGCAATTCCGTGGACAAAATTAAGGTGTGTTGGCACCATGAAATATGAAAATAAAAAGCCCTTGAAAATATACCCCACATTTAAAAATGTAGTTAAGCTTATATTCTTCCCAAACGACAAGCAATTTATCATGAAGAAAGCGTTGCAGCTCTTTATTATGTTCACTGACTAGTCCTATTCGTTTCTGGGTGTAGACGGATATGCAGATTTGTGTAAATCTCATGTTTATCGCTAATGTTCGCACCAACATCATGGACTCTGTTTTTTTATTCTTTTTCATTAACCTGGAACTGAATTTTGTCTTCGAGTAGCGGAGCTTTATATACTTCTCCCGAGAAGTTCATATCCAACTGCAGCAGCTTACGATAGCTATGTGTTTCTATATACATTCATTTGAACAGACTGGATTTACCAATAATATAAATAAACACTGTTGCAATTATATTTCACAGCCCTGGAGGTGGAGAAATATTTGCTAATGTTCTGGACTGGAATAGAGAACCAGAAACAGCAGACAGATTTTGTGATGTAAGCTAGTTAGCTTAATGAGTCTTATTGAAGCAAGATCTACAAAATATCAGTGTTTACGTACTTTTTACAAGTGTTGGAAATGTTTCGTAAATTGGACAAACTGTATATAATCCACAGTCTCAGTAGTAGTGACGTAAACAGTTTCTTTCTAGAAGCATATTTTTTATGGGGACAACTATGATAACACAGATGTCAGTACGTTTCTCTGGTACGATCTGTAAACTTAGAAAGGTTGTAAAAATGATATATTTAAACATATGGAAAATAAGGCATTCTATATTAAGATTCTTCGAATAATTTTTTTTTTATTTCATCAATTTCAATTTTGATGAATTTTGAATAAATCACACACATTAGAAGCCTAATATTTGGTATGTGGGGGGAAGCACGTTATGGCATCGTTATGTCTCTAATTTTCAGGGCTAGCGAGATTTGAGACATTCAAAATTACAAGTCAGGGAGAATGACCCCGAAATGCAATCTTGGAGCAAGGTCCCCTTCAGCACTGTGGTTTCGCACCGTTAGATTCACTATGACGTATGCAAACTTATTACTAAAATGCCACAAACGATGTTTGTATTTACCGAATGAACTGGAGCTCAGTTTCCATTTCTGAAATCAGAAAGGCAATGCTAGAAGTTATTTTACACGTGTGTTTGCATGCGACAACAGTAACAAAATATTTACTCGATTAGTACTGCAAGGTAGTTTGACGTTTAATTAGCGCTAGTTACAAAATGTATGATCTGTGTAGTTATAGCTTAAAGCATGTATAACACATACATATATGGATATATTATTAACGTAAGTTTCTAAAAATGTTTCCTCTACTATTGTGGACAACGAGATATGCAGCGTTTCCTAAAGAGTAAGGAATTTGATTTCTCAAAGTACCGCTTTGTGCTTTAATGCATATCCTCTAGCACACTCCTTTTTCTTTCGTCATTTTACTATTTTTCAGTTCTTTGCGGAAAGTTGTTTGGAGAGAATGAACTCTTGGTCTTGGCAGGAACTGCTTTTTATTGTGGAATACACGGTGCATTGTGCTATACAGCGAGTGACAGGTGTCTCCTTCAATATACTGCGCCCAAACAGTCAACATCAGTCTCAGATGGTCTGTATTATTGCACGGTACTCAATATTGGTAAGCAATTACAGACAAAGACAGCAGAAGATATGACCCGACCATGCACAATGTGGACAAAACCGGCAGCACCCCTGCAATACGTAGCATTATTTGCAACAAGTCATTCAATACTGTCCAGTCATCCCCGCAATTGACTGCAACAACACTGGTGGGAACATTACTGTGAACACAAGTTGCCATACAATACGGCACGAGTAAACACACCTATGTGCGTGTTGGGCGTTGGCTAGCAATGCATAGAGCGAACTCCGCCACTGCAGATATGCGAAGCAGCAGAGCCATCTGTGCGCGTGTACACTTATTACGTTGCGATTGTGAGCGTGGGCAACAAAAGCTGAATGATTTTTAAAAAAAGATGGCTTCCTGAAAGTAGTAGTAGCTGGAACAGAGAGAGAAACAAAATGTTTATCGTATGACAAAACATATAGTGAGCTGAAGTCTGACAAAGGCATCAATTGGGAAGAATGAGTTCACACATACTCTGTGAACAAGATTGGCATATAAAAAGGGATGACAAAACGACTCTTCCATCAACACTTTGATTATTCTCTTTTCCCCACTGTCATGGAACATGCCGATACCTTGGTCGCTCCACTTGCTCGTATTCTCCAGTACTTGGGGCAGTTGCCCTCCTCCGACAGAGACACTCCCATCACAGCACAAGACATTAAACTTATCCTCTGGTCCAAACGCAACACGGCCCCTGGTCACGACTGCGTCACCCTTGAGAAAGCCCTTATACCTTCCTGCCTGTCCTCGCCCATCTCTATAACGTCATCCTCTCTACTGGCTTCTACCACGACCTGTGGAAGATCTCCCGCATCCTCTTATTCCTCAAACGCAACAAACCGCCTTCTGCTGCCTCTTGCTATCGTCCCATCTGCCTCACCTCCGTCTTCAGTAAGGTCTTAGAATCCATCCTCTCCCACCGTATCCATCAGTGCCTTACTAAACATCACCTATTCCTCTTACCCAGTGTGGCTTCCGACCCCCCTCCTCTGCTGAAGACCAACTCCTTAACCTCGTTCACCTTCTGTCCCTCCAGCTCAACTCCCGTCACTCTGCCATTTTTGTTTCCCTTGACCTCCAAAATGCCTATGACCGTGTATGGCATCCCGGTCTCCTCTTTAGACTCCAAACCTATGCCCTGCCTATCAATTTTGTCCGTCTGGTCGCTTCCTTCCTCTCGCACTGTCCTTCCTGTGCCACTCTCCACAACACCAAATACTTTATCTTTTATCCCACTGCTAGCGTCCCCCAGGGCTCTGTCCTCTCCCCCCTCCTTTATCTCTTGTATACGGCTGATATGCCCAAGCCTCCCCCACCAGTTCACCATATCCAGTATGCTGATGACACCGCCTTCCTGGATCTCTATCCTACCCTTCAACAGTCCCAACGTACCCTCCAAACCCACCTTAACCAGTTCACCACTTGGTGTAACCAGTGGTTCCTCCGTCTCAATAGCTCCAAAACCCAGGCAATCATCACAGGGCGCACCACTCGCTCCTTTCGCCTCCATGATTTCTACCTCACCCATTGTGGTCGTCCCATCCAGCTCACACCCACCATGAGATACCTTGGCCTCACCCTCGACCGACACCTCACCTAGACCCCTCATCTCCAGACCATCCAGCAGAAAGAACATTCCCGCCTCCACCTTCTGAAACTCCTGTCTGGCCAGACATGGGGATTGCATTCTTCTACCATCCTCCACACTTACAAATCCCTCATCCGTCCTATCCTCTGTTATGCCAGCATTGCCTGGATCTCCGCCCCCACCCGCTTTTACAAGGCCCTCCAAATCCTTGAATGCCATGCGCTCTGCCTTGCCTTCCATATCCGCCTTCCTTCCCCTACACGGCTCCTGTAGGAACCGATCCCCTTCCCCCACCTCCTCCTTTTCCTCCAACATCTCCGCATCCTGTACATTGTCCCCACAGGCTTGATACACCCCACCCTCTGGTTTCCTCCTTACTCTCCACCCCCCGCCCGTTGCCGCGCCTCTATTGCTGTATCCCTCCCTCTCTACACCTCCACACCCTCCATCTCCTTCATCAGGGCAATTTCCAGTGCCTCCCCCTTCCAGGTGATGGACTTTGCTATGACATCTACCCTTCCTTCCAACTATAACCTGGCCTTGTTCCCCCTGCCTCCCCTCCCCAGGGCCCGCATTTTTTCCTCTTCCCTCCTTCTCCCAGAGCCGATTTTCCTCCTTCCCCCCCTCCCCTGAGACCCTGCAGCCCATACTTGCCTCTTTCCTTCCCACATCCCTCCCTACCTGGCCCTCTTCAGCGAACCCCCCCGCTCATCTCCCCCATCTCTTCCCCTCCCTCCCTTCTTCCAGTGTCCCTCATCTCCTTGCGCCTGGCAGATCCTATGTTTTGATCATCGTCAGTGTGCCACGTCAGTGTTGTGTTTAGTGCTGTTTCTCCTATGCTTCAAGAGGTGTGATTTTAATTGTGTATTGCATTGAGGTTCGCTGTCAGTGTTTATGTGCTACGGCATCCATCAATAATTTTTATGCTCCAGTCACACTGTGCCTTGTGTTCTTTTAATTGTTGCAGTGTGTGGCTTTCTCTGTGCACTACTTTTTTACAGTTTATCTCCATTTTACAGTCGCCCCTTTTTTGTTTATTGCCTCCCATGATATTCCCCCTTTTCTATATCTATGTCCACTGTATTCTCTCCTTTGTATATTTTTCACTGTCTTCTATGTCTTTCGGCTGAAGATCAGTGCATATGCTGCTGCCAGCCCACCCTGATGGGGAATTAAAAACAATAAAGGAAAAAAAACCGAATCTTCATGCAACCGTGTACACTATTCCCCTTTCATCCCTGCCTGCCACTGGCTGCAGGTAATCCTCTAAACCCCTTTTCCTTCCCTCACCCCTTCTGCACCCCTCTTTAAAATGCAAAACATGGATACAGATCAAATCGATGAGACTTCATGTATTGTATGTGGGGAGAAGAACGTTGTGTGGCATCACTATATGTCCTATGGTCCATAATTTCTGGGCGTGCGAGGTTAAAGACATTCAACATTCCAAGTCAGGGAAAATGACCTTTGAAATGTAATCTTCGGCAAGGCCTTGATGGTTAAAGAGAAACACAAGCTTCTTTAATTATGTTCTCTCCTCTGAAACACACAAATAAGTTTGGAAGAACTGTTAATTTTTACGAAAACTTTGATTATCGTGCCTGTATCTTTGACAGTTTGGCGACATATACTTTCATTAATGTGCTGTGTTCCAGTGCTCAAATGGCAACTATATTTTTCCGTTTTCCAAATGAAGGCTGTATTAACACACACACAACAACCAAAACACGTGATCTCTAGACTGGAACACTATCGCAAGCTCCCACCAGAATGCGCTCCAACTTCACAACTTATAATTACGAGCATTATGTAATTGTGCGTTTTAAAAACGCAGAATGAATCGAGTTAACTAAATCTATCCTTTCATGTTTCTTAATTTGTCTGAATTTACAGTAAAAATTCTATATTGTTAATTTCTATGTATGGCAAGTCCAATATCGTTTGTACGATGACACGGATACTAAATAAATAAATATTCCTGGCCCATTGTGGTCATGTACAATTCCAACTGTCCAACGGGTTAGGAGAAACAAAAGATAATGTGACATTGACACACACAATGAGACATCGTCACGCTACTAGATTGCCGTAGCTGCTGGCTGGCATAAACAGAACAATAGATACACTCATCACAACTTTGAAATCTCAGTATATTATACTGTAGGTCTCTGGTGATGCTGGAAGTTATACTACAGGAAATAGTTCTACCTGAATTTTGATTTCAATGAAATTTCTTAATAACTTAGAGGGTCTCTGGTGTGGCAAATACTACATCAAAACCCTTAAAACCTCTTATTGTTCACTTTGCTGAAAAAGTGTACCAGGAATGCAGCATAATTAAAAAAAACACACACGCACCCGCAGACACCTGAAAATTATAAAAACTTTTGCATCCTTGTCACAAAATTTAGACCTAACATGGCTCATGATGACCATGTGGAAAAAGTATATTGCCTATCAGTAGCTAAGAAATTGTGGGATTACTTATAACAGGTGTGGCCATCTCAAAACCAAATATGAATAGAATCTGCGGAGGCAAGGCAGGGACAATATCTAAAATTACACCCAAAATGACCCATGCATGTTTTCAGTTTCTCCTCAACTACACAGCTTTTACTATTGTGGTGAATATTGTTTTTTACTTTGGCTGTCTATTTCCTGTTGTGAGGATAAAGTTCCCCTCACTCACATAACTTTAAAGTTTTCTAGAGTGAATTCTCGTTTTGCGATACTGAAATTAAAATACAAAGAACAAAATACATAAACTCAGGAACTCAAGAAGGCAAAAGGGAATACAGATATCTGAAAAATGAGACTCAACAACTGCAGTATGATTAGCAGGAACGACCAGAGAGCAGAAGAAGACCATGTGGCTAAGGGAAATATAAATGCTGTTATTAAGAAAAGTAAACAGACCTTTGCAGAAAACAGAAGCACCTGTATGAATATTAAGAGAACTATCAGAGACAAGCAAACAGGGCAAGAGTGATAGGTGTTAGGAATATACAAAAAGGTTGTACAAAGGAAAGAAACAACAAAACAATGTCAAGGACAGGGAAGATGAGGGGACAAGATCTGGTATACTGTAGGAATAATTTGAAATAGGACTGAAAAGCCTAAGTTGAAACAAGGTACATAGAGTAGGTGGCGTCCTGAAGAAATTGAGATGCTTGGGGAACAGGCCATAACAAAATGAGTACACCTGGCAACCACGATACATGAGACATGCAAAGTATTGGGTTTAAAAACATAACAAAACCATTCACCTGATATACAATACATGAGATACCCAGAATAGCCTCTGACTTCAAGAAGAAAGTAATAAGTTGTTCAAATAATTTATGGGACTACAGAATGGTGATCTCAATAGCCGTCAATATTTCAACATGAGCTCACACTATCATTCACCAGGCTCAACTGCAGCAAGTAAACACTGTGTTAGGGAATTTAAAACCTCTATTTGTGGGCAAATTCTGGAAAGATAACAAAAGCAACACATTATACACACTAGTGCAACACACAATCAAATATAACGACCAAACAATCAATTATTGACAATGTAATGTAAATGGATAGGCAAAAAAAATTCACGTGCACTTGCAGAGGCTTAACTTTCGGAGCCAGTGGCTCCTCCTCCTGGCAGAAGAGTTGAAGGGGAAGGAAGAGTGGTGAAGGAAAAAAGACTGGAGAGGTTTAGGAAAAGGGGTACTTGTTCAGAAAAGTCTCCCAGAACCCCTGGTCAGGGGAGACTTAAGGGGATGGCATGTGAAGGGAAGATTGACTGTTGGGGACTGCAGTGGATGAGATTTGAAAGCCTGAGAGCTTAAAGGTGGAAGACAGGGTAATATGCAAGACAGAGATTACTACTGGAACACTGTGTATGAGTTAATAAGAGTAAAAACTGTCATTGTATGTAACAGGGGTAGGATGGGGATGGGAAAAATAGACATGGCAGAAAATGAGAGTTGTACAAAACTAAAATCGAGTGAAAGAAGGAGTAGGTACTGTGAAGAAATGTTGAGATGGAAGCAGTTAACATAAATTAAGACCAGGTAGTTGGCGAGAACAAGGGACATGTTGTTGCACCATTTCTCACCTGTGGAGTTCTGAGAAACTGGAGTCTGGGATAAAAATCAGATGACACCTGTGGTGAAACAGTCACCGAGGTAATGACTGTCTTGTAGAGCATTCTCTGCTACAGGACATTGCATGTTGCTGGTATACTCTGTCTGCTTATGTCCTTTCACGCTGATTAACAGTTGGGTGGTATTTATGCTGACATAAAAGGCCAAACAGTGTTTACATAGCAGATGGTATATGACATGTGTCACTTCATAGGTGGCTCTCCCTTTGATGGTACATGTTTTGCCAGTTACAGAGCTGGAATAGCTGGTTGTAGGAGGGTGTATAGGGCAAGTCTTGCAGTGGTGACAGTCACATGGATAGGAGCCGTAGGGTAGGGAGAAGAGTGCGGAAGGAGCATAGCGCCTGACGGGAATGTTGCGGAGATAGGGAGGGCAACAAAAAGCTATTCTATGTGTGGTGGGCAAATTCCCAGAGAGAATGGATCTCATTTCAGGGTATGATTATGGGAAATCATGGGTTCTGGGGGGGTTGGCGTGGCTTTCCTGGAATCCATAAGCCTTCAGCCCCTGGTTTGCTTTTGATACATTGATGATGTCATTGGCATATGGACTCAGAGTGAAGCTGACCTGTTAAAATTTTTGGACTCTCTAAATACCTTCTCCCAATTAAATTTCACATAGTCCTACCCTGAGTCCTATTTCACTTTTCTTGATGTTGATCTAATCCTCACTTAAGACAATTTACACACTTCTGTCCACATTAAACGTAGTAACAAACTACATTACTTACATTTTGACGGTTGGCATCCTTTCAGTGTCAAATGTTTGCTCCCATACAGGCTTGGAATTTGAGACAATTGTATTTGTGTGGATTCAGACTCTTTATGGCAATACAACATTCTCATCTCAGCCTTCACGGGACTTAATTATCCCAACAGCCTGGTTCAAAAACAGTTTTTCTGGACCATCACATCCAATCCTGGTACTACAGGACCTGTCCACCTACGTATTGTAGCGGTAGCATCACCGCCTACCACACAGGGGGCCCAGATTCGATTCCCGGTAGGGAACTTGGTATTGTGTGTCCATCAACATTTTCATCATCATTGACTTACAATTTGACGAAGTGGTGTTGACTAAAAAGGACTTGCAATATGGCAGCCGAACTCACCGAATGGGGCCTCCCGGCCAACAATGCCATATGATCATTTCCATTTTCCACTACTGGTCCCTCCAAAACTCAACTTTCGAGCACACCACTTGTCACCCAGTATTATCCTGCTCTTGAATGTATTATTTTAAGCTACTTCAAAATTTTTAAGAGGGTAAAAACCTTTTCTTCTGACTATTTTTGGCTATCATTTTCAAAGGAGATGCAGCATGTGCTTGCACAGGTAACATGTTAAAAAGCTTTATTCCCCATGTGTTTGTGCCTGCCACTTGTGTTTTTGTAAGTAAAGTAGCAGGCATGTCAATCTTTAATGTTCAGTGAGTATTATGGTTATAAATGGATTCCTTAAGGCTGGAACTTAAAATTTTTTACATAAAAAATGCAACTGTATATGCTGAGG
This sequence comes from Schistocerca serialis cubense, assembly GCF_023864345.2. Classification (NCBI taxonomy): domain Eukaryota; kingdom Metazoa; phylum Arthropoda; class Insecta; order Orthoptera; family Acrididae; genus Schistocerca; species Schistocerca serialis. The sequence continues at coordinate 2,034,066 of NW_026047617.1, forward strand.
TGATAAAGTCATGGGGTAGCTATACACAAATATACAGATGGTGGTAGTATCATGTACACAAGGTAGTACATTAGCAGAGCCATCATTTGTACTCATGTGAAAAGGTTTATACAATGGGAATTGACAGAGTTTGAATGTGGAATAGTAGTTGGAGCTTGATGCATGGACACTCCATTTAGGAAATAGTATGGGAATTGAACATTCTGAGACACATAGTGTCAAGAGTATTCAGAAAATGCAGTGGCTGATGCCCTTCACTTAATGACAGACCAGCAGCATTTGTATAGAGTTCTCAGTGCCAACAGACAAGCAAACTGGATGAAATTACCCCAGAAATCAATCTTGGATGTATGATGAATATATCCATTACAATATTGCAGCAGAATTTGGTATTTATTAGCTATGGTCGCAGACAACTGATGTGAATGCCTTTGCTAACAGCAACACAGTGCCTGCAAAGTCTCTGCTGGGCTCGCGAGCGTATCAGTTAAAACCCAGGCAACAGGAAAACTGTGGCCTGATCAGATGAGTCCTGATTTGGGATCTTTGTTTGCCAGCAACAACAGCACAGAAATGAACATCAAGAAAAGATTAGCAGTGGGAATGTGATGCATGTATTCCCTCAGAGAGGCATTCAGCTCAAAATCAGTATAAACATATGCTAAGATGAGAACATGTAAAAGTGATATGCCCAGCAGTTGTGTACGGTTCAGAAACCTGTAGCACGACTAAATGGGCAAAGGAAAAACTACTAATATTTGAAATAAGAGTAATGAGGAAGACATGGATGTTAGATAAAGGAGATTGGAGAATAATGATGAATGACAAATCTTCAAGCAACAACCAACAATCCTACAGACGGTTAAGAGCAGAAGAATCCAGTGGGCAGGCAATGTAGGGTACTTGAAGGGAAACAAACACCAGACACACTGTGAGACAACCAAGGCTGTGCTGGATGGACAGCCCGGTGAATAACGCAGTAGTCCTAGGGACTTAAGACACCTGGAGTAACTGAGCACAGAACAAAGGAATGAGGGCAGCTTGTGGGAGCAACACATGGTCTGCAGGGCCTGTGATTGCTGGATATGTATGTATGTATGTATATTAAGAGAGATGGGGCTATCAGTGTACATAATTATTTAAAATAAGAGATGCAAGGTATTTTGGTTATGGATACTCCAGACATATCCCACTCTGATGATGACAGTGGGGGAAAAAAGTGTAACAGGAACTCGGCAATAATTAATACTTGACAACTGGAAGATGGCGGAAAGTGAAGATATAGTATGTGTTAGCTCCGCAAATGTGAACAAAAACAGTGGTAAAAAGTGTGCAAAATGTAAGAAACAAAACATTTACAGTGAAGAGAAATGTGTTACATGCCATATGATTGTAAAAATATCAGAAGAAACGATGGGAAAATCGACAAATTTCGTTAACGCAATCGCGAGTATAGCGTCCACATCGTCTTCCGGTCAACCTCGTGTATACTCAGACAAATGCTACTGCAACAAGCGAGCGGCGAAAGGTATTATGTGTGTTAAATGCAAAACCTTACACCATTACAGTTGTGCAAGTGCTAATCCGAAACAAAAATTCTGGGCATGTCGGGAATGTTATGTAGACGACATTGAAAAAAAATTGATCAGTGCAGAATGCGAAAGTGAATTGACTGCAACGTTGCTAACTGAGATCGGCATTTTAAAACGTAAATATGAGGCCTTAACACAAGAAGACCTACAGCCTGATATATTAAAGTATAAAAGCGAACTGCAAGAAGCAAAAATAATAATACGTTCATTAACTAATGAACTACAAAGACAGGCCTCACATAGAAAACACGCAGAGATCGATGAATTTCAACAGAAAATGCATACCAGCGAAGCGAAAATCTGTGCCCAAGTGAAATATTTGTCTCCAAGAATAAATAATCAATCTTCACGAAATCTCACTGAGTTGAATATCTACTCAGATAGCCACGGACGCGGACTGGCGGAGGTACTACGAAACCATTACGATCTGAAAGTATGCACTCTTGTGAAACCAGGAGCACCAATGCGGGAAATTATTAGGGACGTTTTACTGGACAAACAAGACAACAAAAATCGTCATGTTGTATTAATTGGAGGAGCAAATGACGTGTATTGTAACGAGTTAGCTAACGCTATTATCAGTCTCAAAAGTGCCCTCAGTTCGATAAAAAACCAAAAAGTAACTGTTAATGGTATACCACATAGGCATGACCTCATATCTGCTTCATGTGTGAACGCCGAAATTAAGGAAGCAAATAAACAGATACAAACAGCGTGTAAAGTGTACCCAAACATAAGATTTCTATCAATCGATTTCCTGGATAGATGCAGCTTTACAAAACATGGCATGCACCTGAATAGAAAAGGCAAGTAATCTCTGTGCAAAGCAATTTACGAAACGTTAGAACCATATAAAAAACAAAGTATCTATGAGTCAGTACCAGCCATTGTAATGAACTTTGGAGACAACAACTAAAGCAGCTGCAGAACCACAAATTGCTACAGCAGCACGATCAAATTCAGTAAAAACTGCAGCACCAGCAAAACCAGCAACATCTGAACCAGCTCAAGCAACAAGACCAATAACAGCAGCAGCACAAGCAACAGAAGCAGAAATGGTGTCAACAACTGTAGCAGTTCCACTACAGTCACTGGCAGAAAAGAGGAGGGAAACCACAGGCATCAGTAATTACAGGGCAAAACCAACAGATACTACAACAACAGATCCACCACCAACAGAAACAGTGCCAATAAAAGAATCAAAGGCAGCAACAGCACGAAGAATCCTGTCAGCACCACCACCACATCCACTACCACTACCACCACCAGCACCACCTCCGGCCACAGAAGCACCAGCAGCAGCAACAGCAGCAGCAGCAACAAAACCATCAACAACAGTTGCAGCAACACAACACTGCCTAAGGAGGAGTCAAAGACAAGGTAAATCTACATCATTAAATAGGGATTTTTTATGGCTTCAGACAAAGAAATGGAAAAGATTGTGACAAATCAGCAAGAAAATTTGCAGATAAGTCACAAATACTATGGAAAAAGCAGCACATTACCAGGTAATGACAAAAGAAAAAATACTTGCAAAACAGTCAGGATAATGAGTCAGAATATTCAATGCCTCAGAAACAAAGTACTAGATCTAGAAGTAGCTTTAAATAATCTTGCTGATGTCTCTTGTATTTGTTTATCTGAACACTGGTGCAAGGCTAGTGAATTAAGTTTCATAAATATAAGCAAGTTTAATTTAGCAACACATTATTGCCGAAGTGTTTTTAAAAATGGTGGGGTATGCATTTACTCTAGAGTAGGACTGCAGTTCAAAGTGAAAACAGAATTGGACCATCTAAATATAGAAAAACATTTTGAATCGTGTGCCATAGAGTTAAAAACTGAGGAGAAGAGTGAAAAACTAGTTGTCATTACAGTATATAGATCTCCACTGGGTGACAAAAACATATTCTTCAAAAAAATAGAAGCAGCATTAAACACCTTTTATAGTAATGAAGTGAAATTATTTTTATGTGGAGATTTTAATATTAACCTGTTAATTGAAAGTGATGAAAGAAGACAGCTTTTGAGTATACTCAGCAGCTTCCACATGAAACCACTCTTTACAGATGCCACCAGAATAACAGAACTGTCATCTTCTCTTATAGACAATATTTTCTCAAATATGGAGAATGGTATCACTGAGCCACTAAACGTAAACTTAGGTCTTTCGGATCACAATACACTATTAACATACATAAATTACTCTATCCCCAAGGCAGTAAATTATAAGTGGGGATACAAAAGGCACTTCTATACAGAAAAAGTAAATAGTTTCATCCAGTTGTTAGCTAATGAAACCTGGGAAGATGTCTTTGCACAAACAACAACCGAGGAATCTTTCAATGCTTTTTCTAGTACATTCATGTCCCTATTTGAGATGTGTTTCCCAAAAAAGCTCACAAAGATCAATGTCATGCTTAGGAACACAAGCCAGTGGATAACACCTGCTATTAGAGTATCTAGTCAAACACTAAAACATATCAGTCAACTCAAAAAAGATAACAAAGATGAACACTTCACAGATTATGTTAAGACATACAAGAAAATTTACAGGAAGGTGATCAAAAAAGCCAAGACAATGCACAATGACAGTGTAATTGCTGGGTCAGCAAACAAATCAAAAGCTATATGGAATGTAGTAAAAAAAGAAATAGGCACACGCAAAAATATTAGAAATCCAGAGGACTTTGTTTTAAAAGATGATCAAGGTGTGCTAGTCAGAAATCGTACTTTAGCAAATTACATTAATGACTACTTCATAAATAGTCCCATCAATCTGCATAAAAATTGTTCTAAGATTAGTAGAACATCAATCCCAGAAGAACAAAGTGTTAATTCATTATTGTTACCTCCCACAAACAAATTGGAAGTTAATCGAATAATAAAAACAATGAAGAATAAAATGTCCTCAGGGATTGACGAGATACCTTGCTCAGTCATGATGAGATGTGCTAGTGTCATATCAGACCCACTCTCACACATCATAAACATATCATTTTCAGAAGGTGTCTTTCCACAACGATTAAAAATTGCAAAAGTAAAACCATTGTATAAAAAGGGCAATATACATGAAGTGGGAAACTATAGACCAATAGCTTTATTATCGGTATTTTCAAAAGTAATAGAGACAGTCATGAAAAACAGAATTACAAATTACCTCGAGAAATTCAATCTATTGTCTGTAAACCAACACGGCTTTTGCAGAGGAATGAGTACAGAGTCAGCAATCACCCAATTCATTGAAAATATTGTAACGGGGGTAGATAAGAACAACAGTACAATAGGAATAAATTTGGACCTCTCAAAGGCATTCGATACTGTCCAACATCATATCCTGCTAGACAAATTAGAATATGTCGGTATACGAGGAATAGCTAAAAAGTGGTTTCAGTCATATCTCCATAATAGGAAACAGGTATTAGAAATTGCAACAACAAACAGTAAAAACCAAAGTATTGTTTACAGATCGGATATTCGGACTGTGCCAATAGGAGTACCACAGGGGAGTGTTCTAGGACCTCTCCTATTTGTTCTTTACATAAATGATATCAAGATTCCAGTAAACGGTACTCATATAACCCTGTTTGCGGATGACACAAACATTGTAGTAACTGACATAAACCGGGTATTGCCAACATCTGCAACCAGAGTTATAGAATATTTGCAAAATTGGTTTGAAGTGAACAAATTAACCATAAATATCCCTAAAACTAATTATATCCATTACAGGAAAACAAAGTCACACTTTGATCTAGATCTTAGAATACAAAATAAGGAAATTGTGAGAGTTGCTACCACAAAATTCTTAGGTGTACATATAGATGAAAATTTAGACTGGAAATCCCATATCCTGTATCTCTCGCATAAGTTAAGCTCTGCTTGCTTTGCTTTACGCGTTATTAGCTTTGTATGTAGTAGGGAATGTAGCAGAGCTGTTTACTTTGCTCAAAACCATCTTCACTCTACAAAAACGAGCTGTTAGAATAATTACCAACAGTTCAAGGCTAACTCCTTCAAAGCAATTATTTAAACAGCTGAATATTCTACCCCTACCATGCCTCTATATACAGAAAAGCGTAATTAATGTAAAACGAAATATTAACAATTTCCAATCCAACTCGGATCTACATACTTACAACACAAGAAAGTGCAATGACATTCATATAAAAAGAGTTAACAAGGCTTTGGCGCAGAAACAAACAAACATACAAGGAAGCAGATTGTATAACAAACTACCGGTAAAGATAAAAGAAATAAAAAAATTGTCTTCATTTAAAGAAGCAGTATTCATATTTTTAATGACCAACTGCTATTATAGTGTAAAAGAATACCTGGAATAGCTTCATACTAAACAATTATAGTGATGTACTCTGTGCCAATAGTAATTTTTATCTGACTGTTGCTATGATCTAAATAAATAATATGTACAAAAGTGCTAGAATTGTATGTGTTATATCTAAATGTCAACTGTGTATTCCATGTAAAAAGTCTTTCTCATACATCAATGCAAATAATCAAAGTTGTACATGCTATTTCAATGTGGTCTGATGTTATGTAGTCCACTATGCACATCTGTATTTTGTATAGTATTGTTCACCCTATATGTGTGTGTATATATATACTATGTATTTTTTGACGAAATCCATGCAATGTAAATTGTCTCTGGATGAATAAACTACTACTACTACTACTACTACTACTACTACTACTTGTCATATGTGTGTTCTGTATAACTGTTCCACATTATTTCTGAATCCAGATATACAACAATGACATTAAGAGACATACACTCATTGTCAACATTCAATATTTGTCTGGAGTATAGCCTCATACAGAAGTGAAACACAAATGACTGGCAGGGCAGACAATAGGAGAATATGCTATTTAAATGTCGTTTAGAAAAGAATTATTAAGGATTCATAAGTAGGCTGAGTAACTAATGAAGGAGTACTGTGTTGAACTGGAGACAAAAGCTTTGTGGCACAACTTGACTAGAAGACATGTCAGATTGTCAGGATATGCCCTGAGGTGTCAAGGAATATTAAGTTTGGTACTGAAAGGAAGTGTAGAGGTTAAACAGTTGTACAAGGAGACCAATTCTTAGCAACACTAAGCAGACTCAAATGGATACAGCAGCAGTAGTAATGCAGAGATGAAGACTTGCAAAGGATAGAGCTGAATAGTGCCAGTCTGGACAACAACCACCACAAACAAACAACATCCTACAGTCTGTTTTATGCCGTTACATGACTGGAATGGATGGCAATTCAAATAAATAAATGTAGAGTATGAAAAAGTGTCATATGAATAAGAATTTCTAAGATTCTGGTAAAAGCCAACCTGTCCTGTAAGTTAATGTTTATGTTCACACCGTATGTTAATGCTCTCCGATTCTAAAGAGTGTAAGGTCATCAAAAATGCCTCCTCTCCCACACCCATCTGCTTAAGTGGAACCCTTGGTCTCCTAGATATGTATTCTCCTGCACTCTGGAGGAGGAGGAGGAGGAGGAGATTAGTGTTTAACGTCCCGTCGACAACGAGGTCATTAGAGACGGAGCGCAAGCTCGGGTGAGGGAAGGATGGGGAAGGAAATCGGCCGTGCCCTTTCAAAGGAACCATCCCGGCATTTGCCTGAAGCGATTTAGGGAAATCACGGAAAACCTAAATCAGGATGGCCGGAGACGTGATTGAACTGTTGTCCTCCCGAATGCGAGTCCAGTGTGCACTCTGGAGGAATCAATGTTGATAGTAACTTGTGCTTCTACCACCATTTAAAGGAGTGCACACGTTGCCCACTATCACCATTACATGTTTTGTCAACAAAGATTTTGCAGATGTCCAAAAGAAATTTTGATCCTGCAGCCACTATGAATCAAGACACAAAGGAATTAAAGACGTTAGTTGTCAATGGACATTGATTTATATCAATGGAGCAAGTTGAAAACTTGTGCCAGACAGATTCGAACCCAGGCCTCCAGCTTACTAGGCAGATGTGCTGACCACTATGCCACCTGGACACAGTGGCCATCACACCCACATGGACTAACCTACATCTCTTAGGCACAAATTCTCAACTTATACAACACACTGATGCACTGTCCTAGCTCATTAGTTGTCGAGGACGACGTAGTGGTCAGCGCATCTGCCTAGTATGCTGGAGACCATGAGTTCGAATGCAGGGGACTTCGAATGCCGGTCCAGCTCAAATGTTGTTCTTGCCTCATTTATATAAATTGATTCCTGCTGGCAATTAATGTATGTGATTACTATGTGAAAAGATTTTGCATTGCATTACATGTTTCATTATTTTGCGAAGATATTGGTAGATAAACCCTTCAACTTATTTTTGGGTTCTTACATAGTAAGATTCAAGTTTAATGTTTATGATCAATCCCCTTAAATGTTTGGTTAATTTATTTGGTTAACAAAACATACACTCCTGGAAATTGAAATAAGAACACCGTGAATTCATTGTCCCAGGAAGGGGAAACTTTATTGACACATTTCTGGTGTCAGATACATCACATGATCACACTGACAGAACCACAGGCACATAGACACAGGCAACAGAGCATGCACAATGTTGGCACTAGTACAGTGTATATCCACCTTTCGCAGCAATGCAGGCTGCTATTCTCCCATGGAGACGATCGTAGAGATGCTGGATGTAGTCCTGTGGAACGGCTTACCATGCCATTTCCACCTGGCGCCTCAGTTGGACCAGCGTTCGTGCTGGACGTGCAGACCGCGTGAGACGACGCTTCATCCAGTCCCAAACATGCTCAATGGGGGACAGATCCGGAGATCTTGCTGGCCAGGGTAGTTGACGTACACCTTCTAGAGCACGTTGGGTGGCACGGGATACATGCGGACGTGCATTGTCCTGTTGGAACAGCAAGTTCCCTTGCCGGTCTAGGAATGGTAGAACGATGGGTTCGATGATGGTTTGGATGTACCGTGCACTATTCAGTGTCCCCTCGACGATCACCAGTGGTGTACGGCCAGTGTAGGAGATCGCTCCCCACACCATGATGCCGGGTGTTGGCCCTGTGTGCCTCGGTCGTATGCAGTCCTGATTGTGGCGCTCACCTGCACGGCGCCAAACACGCATACGACCATCATTGGCACCAAGGCAGAAGCGACTCTCATCGCTGAAGACAACACGTCTCCATTCGTCCCTCCATTCACGCCTGTCGCGACACCACTGGAGGTGGGCTGCACGATGTTGGGGCGTGAGTGGAAGATGGCCTAACGGTGTGCGGGACCGTAGCCCAGCTTCATGGAGACGGTTGCGAATGGTCCTCGCCAATACCCCAGGAGCAACAGTGTCCCTAATTTGCTGGGAAGTGGCGGTGCGGTCCCCTACGGCACTGCGTAGGATCCTACGGTCTTGGCGTGCATCCGTGCGTCGCTGCGGTCCGGTCTCAGGTCGACGGGCACGTGCACCTTCCGCCGACCACTGGCAACAACATCGATGTACTGTGGAGACCTCACGCCCCACGTGTTGAGCAATTCGGCGGTACGTCCACCCGGCCTCCCGCATGCCCACTATACGCCCTCGCTCAAAGTCCGTCAACTGCACATACGGTTCACGTCCACGCTGTCGCGGCATGCTACCAGTGTTAAAGACTGCGATGGAGCTCCATATGCCACGGCAAACTGGCTGACACTGACGGCGGCGGTGCACAAATGCTGCGCAGCTAGCGGCATTCGACGGCCAACACCGCGGTTCCTGGTGGGTCCGCTGTGCCGTGCGTGTGATCATTGCTTGTACAGCCCTCTCGCAGTGTCCGGAGCAAGTATGGTGGGTCTGACACACCGGTGTCAATGTGTTCTTTTTTCCATTTCCAGGAGTGTATGTTGTAGTTGTGTAAACTGGACTCCTTTCAGTTGCCTGAAGCAGATCTGTTACTTTTTCCGTTGAAAGTCTCCCTATATTAGTACACACACAGTTATTCTCTCGGAATTCTAAGATAATAGCGGGGAAGGAAGATCAAAGAAAGTGTCCCTTCTAAAATAATAAGCTATAGTACACAAAAAGATGGGTTGGAAAATGTTCGGTACACAGTTGTCCAATATGAAAAACAGTACAACCAAGAAAGCAGCAAAAACATGTAGACTTACAATTTTGGTTAAAAATTGGATGAGCTGATTTAGTATTGCCTTGCTATGGAAGTTTCGGAAATACGGAAGCGTCCGATCCCGGCCACACACACGTTCCACAAAAAGCCTGATCACACTAACGGGACAAGAGCGGAAATGGGGGTTTTTGGGTGGGGACAAACTAAATATAAACAAATTTAGACACCCGCCCCCATAAAAACGCGAAACGACGAAAAAAAACCAACATCACAAAACCCCCAAATACCACTAAACACAATATCATCTGGAATCTGACACTTCCCTTAACCTATATAGCTCAACAGCAGCTCCCGATCCCATAAATTAGGATCAAACACTTCCCTTGACCTATGTAGCTCAAGAACATCTCCCGATACCAGTACCAACATTCACATCCACACATTGCAATAAAACACTTCCCTCGACCCCAACACACCCAAAACAAAAAAAATAAATAAAAACTTACCTCAAAAAAGTACCGGCGCTACTAACTGGGTTGGCCTCGACAATCACACAGAAGCACTCACACACACCTGTACTTACCCCTGCACTTAATGAACTCTGAAAACACTTCACGGCAAAAAGAAAACCAATGAAGCACACTCCACTCACTCACACCAGTCTCATGCGCGCAAAAACTTTGTGGGGATCTATAACAAAAATAATAAGTCACCAGTACAATCTGGCGCATGTCCAACCTAGGCTTCCCGAACCAGGAACCGCGCCGTGTGGGGCGCCAAATGTCGTCCTTTCGACAGCGCCACATATAACCGTCCCTGGTCCGAGACGCCAGAACTTTAGCCTAATTCATTTCTTCACCACAAACAGAGCATTTCACAACCTCGACAATTAAACCGAAAGGCTTGAAAAACTTGATCAGTTGCAAAGGAGTGTTCCCCATTATTTCCCTCATACGCGCACTGTTAATTTTATCCGTCATATCCATTCCTGAACAAGAACAATAACCGATCAATTTTACTAAAATTACCACACAACGTACAGCGAACAACACTAAATTAACCTTCACAGAAAACCGCAAAATCGTTAAACTTAACATACCACGAGAGGGCACAACAAACCACAACACGACTCGACGACATCTAGAAACATGCTACACGCACAAACCAAACTCCGCGCCGTCATGACGTCACACACCACAACACCCTTATGTCACGGGTCAAAGCCGACCCACATTCAGAAAGAAAATCTGTGGGAATGTCTACTACAGGGCTCTTGTTTTCAGCAAAGGAGATAGAAATTCTACAATCTTCTGATTGGTGCTATACTACACTTAATCTGAAACTAGATTGTGTTCTCTTATTTGATAGCAATTTCACATTTTATTTGGTACTACTATGATTATTTTTTGGAGGCTCCAATTTTAGCAGTTATTTTCAGAACTCTCACGTTTTTTAAAATAATTTTGATTATTTTTTTTAAGCGTAAAATATAAATGGTGATATAAAGTAAGTATCTTGTGCCTTTAAAAGTTGATTTTTACTACTTTATTTTTTAAATAAAAACGAAACTGCGGGTCTGGTTTTCGGCACTTTCGCCTCTGTACCGTATATATAGCACACCCACAAGAAAGTGACACAGGTCGAAAAACGCCATTTTTTAGTTTGTCACCGAAAAATACGTGTGGAGTGCCCAACATACACGAAAAATAATGGAATTTTCTGCCAACAAAGTTTACTTTAAACTTAAAGAAAACTTATATAATTTCAATATAAGTTTTATAATGTGTAAGACGACTTTCTCAAATATTGGATTTCTTGAGTTCTGTTACTGGACTTGGGGGCATGCAATATATAGTAGAGTTGATGGGGGAGGGGAGTCCTCCACAACTACTAACTTTACTGGTCATTCATTCAGTTAAGCATTCACGAATATCTTGTTTCCACAAATTCCACCTGAAGGAATGTGGAAAAACTTAAGTTAACTTTACAAAAGCTGGAAGTACGAACCAATGAAGGCTGCTTCTATAAAATATGAATCCCAGCCAGAACTGATATCACTTAAAAACTTGAAAGAGGTAACTTACCTAAATGCCCATACACAGTTTTCACCGGCAAATTTAACTCACTGAGTGCACTTGGTTTTAAAATTAAATCTTGCAAGACGACATCACCTAACAAAGTATTGAATAACATGTAGGGGATTACAACACATAAAAAGAAAATACATACCGTACCTTATGGGAATTGTATAGCGGTACGCAACAGAACTACGACGCACCCAATATCACTACACTCACCTCCAAATATTCCAATTTGCAACTGAGATTGGTCCAAATTTTCGATATAGTCTCCGAGAAAACGATTCAAAAGATCTGCTACAATGTTTTCTAAAACCATTCTCACATATCAACCACACAGCACTTTCAAAACTGACTTGCTAAATATGGGTTGGAGCAAGTTTACAGTTCGTAACAACGCGCGCACGAATGCCCGGGCGACACTGCCTGCTACAGAACCTGTTATCCGGGCACGTGAACCCATCAGCACTGAACATGCGACAAAGTTTGTGGTTGGTTGGGACTCAGCGAAACTTCGACATTAGGTTTTGTAAACACCGCCATGTCACCCAACCGACCTGCAGTCCTCTGCCGAAACCTACGACAGGCTGCGGCGCACACATCAGCAGGCAAAATGCGGTTCTGCACCTGTTAACTCGTAGCTGGGCACTTGCGTAATAACGAGAACTGGGAGCCGCTTTTATGGTGTCTTACTGGTTACTTGTACCACAACGAAATACGCAACTTTGCAGTATGCTTAAAAGCACAGCTGAAATTGCTGCGAGAGGAGAGAAAAAGCAGTCAAATATTTGTGACAACGATGATTAATAATTTAATTGACGCTCGGTTTATTGTACATCTACATCTGTACAAACTAAAGTAAGGTGCATGGCAGACGGTACATCCCATTGTACGAGTTATTAGGGATTCTTCCTGTTCCATTCACTTACGGAGCGCGGGAAGAATGATTGATTGAATGCCTGCGTGTGTGTGTGTGTGTGTGTGTGTGTGTGTGTGTGTGTGTGTGTGTGTGCAGTTCAATTCCATCACTCTGCAACACCATTCTGTTCTGGCGTGTAAGGAGTTGTTGTTCCATGTTTAATTCCATTCGTCTGTAAAAATAACTTCATGCGCAGATTGACGAACTCTTTTCTGTTGTCTGTTCGAAGTATTTTGATTTTTCGACCAGTTCCTACTCCTGCTTTGAATTCGATGAATGTGCCACAGACTTCTGTTGTTGATTTTATCATATAACCAAAAGATTTTCTTGACAGATCATCCGTAAAAGTGAGAAGATATCGTGATCCTCCCCACGAAGCCATGCTCATTGGTCCACAAACAGCAGAATGCACAATGTCAAGTAGATCTTTTGTTCTTCTACCTGATGTTTTAGGAAAAGGTTGTCGAAACTGTTTACCTTTTATGCAGGGAATACACGGATCTAAATTGACGTTCGACCAGTTCAGTCCATCAGCCATTCTTGTAATAAATGTATGCTTACACGATTCAAATGTCCCAATCTTCGATGCCACAATTCATAACTGTCAATTTGTACAACATTTTCGTAATGATGCACTTCACCTAATCGATACATCCCATTCATTTGAGTTGCAGCTGCTACTGGTGTTCCAGAAACAATTACATCACTTTTATTGTATATACCGCACTGCACATTGTCAAACAATACACACAATCCACTTCTTGTCATCTGACTAACCGACAGTAGGTTGTAAGCATGGCTTGGAACACACGCAACATCAGTAGCAGTTATCTGTTTATTCTTGTCGTCACAAGTAACTCGAAGATGAACATCGCCTTCTCCAATAGCCTGAAGATTGCTGTTACCTGGTACTGTCACTTTAGCAGCTGTGGGCGATTGGAAAGTGTTGAACGAGGCTCTCTGATTCGTCATGTGTCGTGAACACCCGGAATCCACAAACCAGCCGTCACTATGAGGCGAAGATGCAGTTAAAGCCATTCACACAGTTTCGTTTTCAGTACTCACTGCATTCGCAGAATTTGAAAATTTATTTGGTTTCTTCTTTGCTCTACACTCATTCACCTTATGACCAGGATTCTGGCATTTATAACACTTAAAAGGCTTGATATTTCGCACGTCATGATGGATATTTCTCTTCTGGTGTTTACTACCCTGCTTACTAGCTACCAGCGCCGAATCCGTGGTCTCATTTGTGGATGCAAACTGACGTTTCGTCGATTCTTGAATCAATCGCTGACTTACTAAATCACTAGCAATCTTGACACCCGAATTCTCAATTGCCATAATCAAGGGTTGGAAATCTGCTGGAAGTCCACTAAGCATAATTGCAACTACGAAATCATCGCCCATTTTCTTACTAATGCTTCGAATTTGTTGAGCAAGTGATATAATTTTCGACACATACGCCTCCATATTTTTCTCAGAAGCCAATCGTACATTCATCAAGCATTGTAACAGCCCAATATAACTAGACAAACTTATCTTCAAATGCAGATTGTAAATTTTGCCACGCTTCTTTAGCAGTCGTTGCTCCACGAAGATTTGGATACACAGTTGAATTTACAGAAAACAATTTTGATAATGCTTTCTGTACATTCTTCTCATCTTCGTCAGTGCCAGCAATTGTGTCCCTTAGTCCCTCATGTTTCAGGCACATTTCCATCGCGAATTTCCAGTCGTTGTAGTTTGTCATACCGGTCAACTTTTCAAAATTAAACAGTGATTGTCCACCCAAAGCCATCTTCAATACGTTCAGATAATTAAATAAATAAATCTTGAAAGTTTCTCTGCAAAAAGAAAATACGATAGCAACGCGTTGAACATACGCGAAAATTATGTAACCTTGATTTATCAGTTTATTTCTTTGGTATGCAAAGTTCACTAATCCCTCCTGGGCCCATAACCTATTAGATACTGACTCTAATTAGTCCTCTGTGAGATTATAAAGTTGACCTTTTAATCAAATACACAATACACCATATTGCCAGGAACACACATTTTTAGTGACTATTTATTCAGCAATGTTACATAGCAAAGATCAAAGAGAAAACATAAACTACCATACATTGTTGTTGTTGTTGTTGTGGTCTTTAGTACTGAGACTGGTTTGATGCAGCTCTCCATGCTACTCTAACCTGTGCAAGCTTCTTCATCTCCCAGTACCTACTGCAACCTACTTCCTTCTGAATCTGCTTAGTGTATTCATCTCTTGGTCTCCCTCTACGATTTTTACCCTCCACACTGCCCTCCAATACTAAATTGGTGATCTCTTGATGCCTCAGAAAATGTCCTACCAACCGATCCCTTCTGCTGGTCAAGTTGTGCCACAAGCTTCTCTTCTCCCCAATCCTATTCAATACTTCCTCATTAGTTATGTGATCTACCCATCTAATCTTCAGCATTCTTCTGTAGCACCACATTTCGAAAGCTTCTATTCTCTTCTTGCCCAAACTATTTACTGTCCATGTTTCACTTCCATACGTGGCTACACTCCATACAAATACTTTCAGAAATGACTTCCTGACACTTAAATCTATACTCGAAGTAAACAAATTTCTCTTCTTCAGAAACGCTTTCCTCGCCATTGCCAGTCTACATTTTATATCCTCTCTACTTCAACCGTCATCAGTTATTTTGCTCCCCAAATAGCAAAACTCCTTTACTATTTTAAGTGTCTCATTTCCTAATCTAATACCCTCAACATCACCCGACTTAATTCGACTACATTCCATTGTCCTCGTTTTGCTTTTGTTGATGTTCATCTTATATCCTCCCTTCAAGACACTGTCCATTCCGTTCAACTGCTCTTCTAAGTCCTTTGCTGTCTCTGACAGAATTACAATGTCATCGGCGAACCTCAAAGTTTTTATTTCTTCTCCATGGATTTTAATACCTACTCCGAATTTTTCTTGTGTTTCCTTTACTGCTTGCTCAATATACAGATTGAATAATACCGGGGAGAGGCTTCAACCCTGTCTTAATCCCTTCCCAACCACTGCTTCCCTTTCATGTCCCTCGACTCTTGTAACGGTCATCTGGTTTCTGTACAAATTGTAAATAGATTTTCGCTCCCTGTATTTTACCCCTGCCACCTTTAGAATTTGAAGGAAAGCATTCCAATCAACATTGTCAAAAGCTTTCTCGAAGTCTACAAATGCTAGAAACGCAGGTTTGCCTTTCCTTAATCTTTTTTCTAAGATAAGTCGTAAGGTCAGTATTGCCTCATGTGTTCCAGTATTTCTACGGAATCCAAACTGATCTTCCCCGAGGTCGGCTTCTACTAGTTTTTCCATTCGTCTGTAAAGAATTCGTGTTAGTATTTTGCAGCTGTGGCTTATTAAACTGATTGTTCGGTAATTCTCACATCTGTCAACACCTGCTTTCTTTGGGATTGGAATTATTATATTCTTCTTGAAGTCTGAGGGTATTTCGCCTGTTTCGTACATCTTGCTCACCAGATGGTAGAGTTTTGTCAGGACTGGCTCTCCAAAGACTGTCAGTAGTTCTAATGGAATGTTGTCTACTCCTGGGGCCTCGTTTCGACTTGGGTCTTTCAGTGCTCTGTCAAACTCTTCACGCAGTATCGTATCTCCCATTTCATCTTCATCTACATCCTCTTTCATTTCCATAATATTGTCCTCAAGTACATCACCCTTGTATAGACGCTCTATATACTCCTTCCACCTTTCTGCTTTCCCTTCTTTGCTTTGAACTGGGTTTCCATCTGAACTCTTGATGTTCATACAAGTGGTTCTCTTATATATATAACACATCAAAGAGTAAAATATGATTGTTCCCCCCCCCGTCCCCCCCCACATCGATCATGTGAAACAACTCGCACTTTTCTCACATGACATACTGAAATCTTTGGATCAAGGCGACCTGGTAGATGCAGTATTTCTTGGTTTCCGAAAAGCATTTGGCTCAGTACCGCACAGGGGCAGTGGCAGCGGCAGCGGGGAAGGGGGTGGGCTATGGAGGCTATAGTCCCCCTCCCCATGGTGTATGATATCATGCTGGATAAAATGACTTCAGAAATCAGCGAATATATTACTCCAACAGAGTCAATCATTTTCTTTAATAATTATGTAGCTATATAGGTTGCAATGTATTTCAAACACATTTTAACAAAAGAATAAGTGCGAAAAATAGCTTACTATCAAAACCAATAAATATCATTTAACTTAAAATAGGCGTCTTATTATTTACTAAAACACATTTTTTTACCCTGAACTCTAAAACAGTTACCAAAAACTACTTTAAGCAACACTAAATTTTACCAGTTTGCCAGTTGAGAACCCAAACTCTCCTTTTGTGAAGCGATATTCCAGTCTCCATCACCACCATCACAACCATTAGCCCCCCCCCTTGACCGACTTCTAGAATCGCTCCTGGTACCGCATCTATGCTTCTTGTCAAAAGTACGATCATATGGGGTATCAAGGGACGCAGCATGCTATCTTGGATGGAGAGTCAAATGTCAAGTTCTCTTAAGATGTTTTTCTGTTGTACTGTGTAAAAGCTTGTCCTTAAAGCCTCTCTTTTATTATGTATAGAAAAATTTTTTATTGGGAATTCCAAAGAATTAACTTGAATTTTCCTTAATATGTCATTTAACCGGGATTTGTTAATGCTTAGCCTTTCCATAATTTCTTTAGCTGATCTGAAATATTATCTTAGCCTTTAGCCGAAAAGATATTGTAATTTTCCTTAAGTAAGGCCTTCAACCATTACTTTAAATCCTGGTGTTTTAAAAGCAATCGTTTAAGCTTATTCTGGAAAGGTTACTTGGGCCCCTCAGCTGAGAATTAATCTTTGTTGTTTTAAAGAGAGTATTGGTTTGAGGAATGAAGTTGTGTGTGTTCTTGTATAACTAACAGTAATGGACCTTAGCCACTTTCCA
Organism: Schistocerca serialis cubense; assembly: GCF_023864345.2. Lineage (NCBI taxonomy): Eukaryota > Metazoa > Arthropoda > Insecta > Orthoptera > Acrididae > Schistocerca > Schistocerca serialis. The sequence goes on from NW_026047617.1 coordinate 2,051,702, forward strand.
CAACCTGGTTTGAGCGACAAATGAAAATTACCACCTTGTCATGCGAACACCCTGCTGTGACAAATCAAAGATTTACTACACTTTGGAAATAAAATTCTACGTTCTTATATGAACTTGTACGAACAATCTTTAAAACACTATAAAGCCTGAGTACATACCAATAAAAGAAAAACATGTCCTCTGCCACTCGCCCCCCCCCCCCCCACCCTCTCGTGGACAACATGCTGCAAGTGGTGTGTCATTTCACCAAAAGACCACTTGATGGGCAAATAAAAATGGCAGCCTTGTAGTGCTATCACCCTGCTGTGAGAAAACAAAGATTTGCTACACTTTGGAATTAAATGCTACATTCTTATATGAACTTCAACGAACATTCCTTAAAACACTATAAAAATCTGAGTACATACAAAAAGAAGAACAACTTGTCCTCCTCCGCTCGCCCTCCTCCCCCCACGCCCCCTCTCGAGGACAACATGCTGCCGGTGGTGTGGTCATTTCCACCAAAAGCCCACTTGATGGGCAAATAGAAATTTCAGCCTTGTAGTGCGATCACCCTGCTGTGAGAAAACAAAGATCTACTACACTTTGGAAATAAAATGCTACATACTTATATGGACTTGAACGAACATTCCTTAAAACACTATAAAGCCTGAGTACATACCAATAGAAAAACAACTTGTCCTCTTCCGGTTGCCCCCCCCCCCCCCTCCGCCACCCTCTGTCGTGGACACCATGCTGCTAATGGTGTGTCATTTCCACAAAAAGCCCACTTGATTGGCAAATAAAAACTTCAGCCTGTAATACGATCACCCTGCTGTGAGAAAACAAAGACTTACTACACTTTGGAAATAAAATGCTACGATCGTATATGAACTTGAACGAACAATCTTTAAAACACTATAAAACCAGACTACATACCAAAGAAGGACAACTTGTCCCTCTTCCGCTCGCCCCCCCTCCCCCCTCCCTCGTGGACAACATGCTGCTGGTGGTGTGTCATTCCACCAAAAGCCCACTTGATGGGCAAGTAAAAACTTCAGCCTTGTAATGCGATCACCCTGCTGTGAGAAAAAAAAGGACTTACTACACTTTGGAAATAAAATGCTACGTTCGTGCATGAACTTAAACGAACAATCTTAAAACACAATAAAACCTGAGTACATACAAATAGAAGAACAACATGTCCTCTTCTGCTCTCCTCTCCACCCCTCCCCCACCCCTCTCGTGGACAACATGCTGCTGGTGGTGTGTCATTTCCATCAAAAGCCCACTGATGGGCAATAAAGATTGCAGTCTTGCAGTGCGATCACCCTGCTGTGAGAAAACAAAGATTTACTACACTCTGGATATAAAATGCTACGCTCTTATATGAAATTGAACGAATATTCATTAAAACACTATAAAGCCTGAGTACATACCAATAGAAGAACAAGTTGTCCTATTCGTTCCCCCCACCCCCCACCCCCCCCAACCACACTCGTGGACAACATGCGGCTGGTGGTGTGTCATTTCCACCAAAAGCCCACTTGATGGGCAAATAAAAATTGCAGACTTGTAGTGCGATCACCCTGCTGTGAGAAAACAAAGATTTACTGCACTTTGGAAATAAAATGCTACATTCTTATATGAACTTGACCGAACATTCTTTAAAACACTATAAAGCCTGAGTACATACCAATAGAACAACAACTTGTCCACTTGCGCTCGGTCCCCCCCCATTCCCCCCCCCCCCCCCCCCCCACCTCTTGTGGTCAACATGCAGCTGGTGGTGTGTCATTTCCACCAAAAGCCCACTTGAAGGCAAATAAAAATTGCAGTCTTGTAGTGCGATCACCCTGCTGTGAGAAAACAAAGATTTACTGCACTTTGGAAATAAAATGCTACATTCTTATATGAACTTGAACGAACTTTCTTTAAAACACTGTAAAGCCTGAGTACATACCAATAGAAGAACAACATGTCCACTTCCGCACGCCCCCCACCCCCCCACCCCCATTCCCCCCCGCCCCTCTCGTGGTCAACATGAAGCTAGTGGTGTGTCATTTCCACCAAAAGCCCACTTGACGGGCTAATAAAAATAGAAGCCTTGTAGTGCGATCACCCTGCTGTGAGAAAACAAAGATTTACTACACTTAGGAAATAAAATGCTACATTCTTATATGAAATTGAACTGAACATTCTTTAAAACAATATAAAGCCTGAGTACATACCAATAGAAGAACAACTTGACCTCTTCCGCTCCCCCCCACCCACCAACCGCTCTCATGGACAACTTGCTGCTGCGGTGTGTCATTTCCACCAAAAGCCCACTTGATGGGCAAATAAAAATTGCAGCTTGTAGTGCGATCACCTTGCTGTGAGAAAACAAAGATTTACTACACTTTGGAAATAAAAAGCTACATTCTTATATGAACTTGAACAAACATTCTTTAAAAACACCATAAAGCCTGAGTACATACCAATAGAACAACAACTTGTCCACTTCCGCCCGCCCCCCCCCCCCTTTCCACCCCCCCCCTCCTTCTTGTGGACAACATGCTGCTGGTAATGAGTCATTTCCACCAAAAGCCCACTTGATGGGCAAATAAAAATTGCAGCCTTGCTTGTAGTGCGATCACCCTGCTGTGAGAAAACAAAGATTTATTACACTTTGGAAATAAAATGCTACATTCTTATATGAACCAAAATGAAGATTCTTTAAAACACTATAAAGCTTGTGTAGATACCAATAGAAGATCAACTTGTCCTCTTCTGCTTGGCCTACATCCACCCCCCCTCTCGTGGACAAATCTCTGCTGGTGCGTGTCATTTCCACCAAAAGCCCACTTGATGGGCAAATAAAAATTTCAGCCTTGTAGTGCGATCACCCCTGCTGTGAGAAAACAAAGATTTACTACACTTTGGAAATAAAATGCTTTGACCCTTATATGAACTTGAACGAACATTATTTAAAACACTATAAAACCTGAGTACATACCAATAGAAGAACAACTTGTCCTCTTCCGCTCGCCCCCCCATCCCACCCCCCCTTTCGTGGACAACATGCTGCTGGGGGTGTGTCATTTCCACCAAAAGCTCACTTGATGGGCAAATAAAAATTGCAGCCTTGTAGTGCGATCACCTTGCTGTGAGAAAACAAAGATTTTTTGCACTTTGGAAATCAAATGCTATATTCTTATATGAACTTGAACGAACTTTCATTAAAACACTATAAAGCCTGAGTACATACGAATAGAACAACAACTTGTCCACTTCCGCTCGCCCCCTTCCATTTCCCCCCCCCCCCCCCTCGCGTGGACAACATGCTGCTCGTGGTGTGTCTTTTTCCACCAAAAGCCCACTTGATGGGCAAATAAAAATTGCAGCCTTGTAGTGCGATCACCCTGCTGTGAGAAAACAAAGATTTACTGCACTTTGGAAATAAAATGCTACATTCTTATATTGACTTGAACGAACATTCTTTAAAACACTATAAAGCCTGAGTACATACCAATAGAAGAACAACATGTCCTCTTCCGCTCGGCTTACACCCCTCACCGCTCCCCCTCTCGTGGACAACATGCTGCTGGTGGTGTGTCATTTCCACCAAAAGCCCAGTTGATGGCCAAATAAAAATTGCAGCCTTGTAGTGCGATCACCCAGCTGTGAGAAAACAAAGATTAACTACACTTTGGAAATAAAATGCTACGTACTTATATGAACTTGACCGAAAATTCTTTAAAACACTATAAAGCCTGAGTGCATACCAATAGCAGAACAACTTGTCCTCTTCTGCTTGCCCCCCCCCCCCCCCTCCCGCGTAGACAACATGCTGCTGGTGGTGTGTCATTTTCACCAGAAGACAACTTGAAGGGCAAATAAAAATTGCAGCCTTGTAGTGCGATAACCCTGCTGCGAGAAAACAATGATTTACAGCAGTTTGGAAATAAAATGCTACGTTATTATATGAACTTGAAAGACCATTCTTTCAAACACTATAAAGCCTGAGTACATACCAATAGAAGAACAACTTGTCCTCTTCCACTCGCCCCCCCATCCCATCCCCCCTCTCGTGGACAACATGCTGCTGGTGGTGTGTCATTTCCACCAAAGCCCACTTGATGGGCAAATAAAAATTGATGCCTTGTAGTGCGATCACCCTGCTGTGAGAAAACAACGATTTACTACACTTTGGAAATAAAATGCTACATTCTTATAAGAACCTGAACGAACATTCTTTAAAACAGCATAAAGCTTGAGTAGATACCAGTAGAAGAACAACTTGTCCTCTTCTGCTCCCCCCTATCCCACCCCCCACTCTCGTGGACATCATGGTGCTGGTGGTGAGTCATTTCCACCAAAAGCGTACTTGATGGGCAAATAAAAATTACAGGCTTGTGGTGTGATCTCCCTGCTGCGAGAAAACAAAGATTTACTACACTTTAAAAATAAAATGCTACATTCTTATATGAACTCGAAAGAACATTCTTTCAAACACTATAAAGCCTGAGTACATACCAATAGAAGAACAACTTGTCCTCTTCCGCTCGCCCCCCCATCCCACCCCTCCTCTCGTGGACAACATGCTGCTGGTTGTGTGTCATTTCCACCAAAAGCCCACTTGATGGGCAAATAAAAATTGCAGCCTTGTAGTGCGATCACCCTGCTGTGAGAAAACAAAGATTTACTGCACTTTGGAGATAAAATGCTATATTCTTATATGAACTTGAACGAACTTTCTTTAAAACACTATAAAGCCTGAGTACATACCAATAGAACAACAACTTGTCCACTTCCACTCGCCCCCTTCCATTCCCCCCCCCTCCTCTTGTGGACAACATGCTGCTGGTGGTGTGTCATTTCCACCAAAAGACTACTTGATAGGCAAATAAAAATTGCAGCCTTGTAGTGCTACATTCTTATATGAACTTGAAAGAACATTCTTTCAAACACTATAAAGCCTGAGTACATACCAATAGAAGAACAACTTGTCCTCTCCTGCTCGCCCCCCCCATCCCACCCCCCTCTCGTGGACAACATGCTGCTGGTGGTGTGTCATTTCCACCAAAAGCCCACTTGATGGGCAAATAAAAATTGCAGCCTTGTAGTGCGATCACCCTGCTGTGAGAAAACAAAGATTTACTACACTTTGGAAATAAAATGCTACATTCTTATATGAACTAGAAAGAACATTCTTTCAAACACTATAAAGCCTGAGTACATACCAATAGAAGAACAACTTGTCCTCTTACGCTTCCCCCCCCCCCCCCCCCCCCACACCACCCTCTCGTGGACAACATGCTGCTGGTGGTGTGACATTTCCACCAAAAGCCCACTTGATGGGCAAATAAAAGTTGCAGCCTTGTAGTGCGATCACCCTGCTGTAAGAAAACAAAGATTTACTACACTTTGGAAATAACATGCTACATTCTTATATGAACTTGAAAGAACATTCTTTCAAACACTATAAAGCCTGCGTACATACCAATAGAAGAACAACTTGTCCTCTCCTGCTCGCCACCCCATCACACCCCCCTCTCGTGGACAACATGCTGCTGGTGGTGTGTCATTTCCACCAAAAGCCCACTTGATGGGCAAATAAAAATTGCAGCCTTGTAGTGCGATCACCCTGCTGTGAGAAAACAAAGATTTACTACACTTTGGAAATAAAATGCTACATTCTTATATGAACTTGAACGAACATTCTTTAAAACACTATGAAGCCTGAGTACATACCAATAGAAGAACAACTTGTCCTCTTACGCTTCGCCCCCCCCCCCCCCCCCACACCACCCTCTTGTGGACAACATGCTGCTGGTGGTGTGTCATTTCCACCAAAAGCCCACTTGATGGGCAAATAAAAATTGCAGCCTTGTAGTGCGATCACCCTGCTGTGAGAAAACAAAGATTTACTACACTTTGGAAATAAAATGCCTTGATCTTATATGAACTTGAACGAACATTCTTTAAAACACTATAAAGCCTTAGTACATGCCAATAGAACAACAACTTGTCCACACCCGCTCGTCCCCCCCCCCTCCACCGCCCCCCTCACCTTCCCCCCCCCCCCCCCCCTCCACTCTCGTGGACAACATGCACCTGGTGGTGTGTCGATTCCACCAGAAGCCCACTTAATGGGCAAATAAAAATTGCAGCCTTGTAGTGCGATCACCATGCTGTGAGAAAACAAAGATTTACTGCACTTTGGAAATAAAATGCTACATTCTTATATGAACTTGAACGAACATTCTTTAAAACACTATAAAGCCCTAGTACATACCAATAGAAGAACAACATGTCCTCTTCCGCTCGGCTTACACCCCTCACCGCTCCCCCTCTCGTGGACAACATGCTGCTGGTGGTGTGTCATTTCCACCAAAAGCCCACTTGATGGGCAAATAATAATTGAAGCCTTGTATTGCGATCACCCCGCTGTGAGAAAACAACGATTTACTACACTTTGGAAATAAAATGCTACATTGTTATAAGAACCTGAACGATCATTCTTTGAAACAGCATAAAGCTTGAGTAGATACCAATAGAAGAACAACTTGTCCTCTTCTGCTCGCCCCCTATCCCACCCCCCACTCTCGTGGACATCATGCTGCTGGTGGTGAGTCATTTCCACCAAAAGCGTACTTGATGGGCAAATAAAAATTACAGGCTTGTGGTGCAATCTCCCTGCTGTGAGAAAACAAAGATTTACTACACTTTGGAAATAAAATGCTACATTCTTATATGAACTTGAAAGAACATTCTTTCAAACACTATAAAGCCTGAGTACATACCAATAGAAGAACAACTTGTCCTCTTCCGCTCGCCCCCCATCCCACCCCCCCTCTCGTGGACAACATGCTGCTGGTTGTGTGTCATTTCCACCAAAAGCCCACTTGATGGGCAAATAAAATTTGCAGCCTTGTAGTGTGATCACCCTGCTGTGAGAAAACAAAGATTTCCTACACTTTGGAATTAAAATGCTACATTCTTATATGATCTTGAAAGAACATTCTTTCAAAAACTATAAACCCAGACTACATACCAACAGAAGAACAACTTGTCCTCTCCTGCTCGCCCCCCCCAACCCACACCCCTCTCGTGGACAACATGCTGCTGGTGGTGTGCCATTTCCACCTAAAGCCCACTTGAAGGGCAAATAAAAATTGCAGCCTTGTAGTGCGATCACCCTGCTGTGAGAAAACAAACATTTACTACACTTTGGAAATAAAATGCTACATTCTTATATGAACTTGAACGAACATTCTTTAAAACCCTATAAAGCCTGAGTACATACCAATAGAAGAACAACTTGTCCTCTTACGCTCCCCCCCCCCAACCACCCTCTCGTGGACAACATGCTGCTGGTGGTGTGTCATTTCCACCAAAAGCCCACTTGATGGGCAAATCAAAATTGCAGCCTTGTAGTGCGATCACCCTGCTGTGAGAAAACAAAGATTTACTTCACTTTGGAAATAAAATGCTACATTTTTATATGAACTTGAAAGAACATTCTTTCAAACACTACAACGCCGGAGTACATACCAATAGAACAACAACTTGTACTCTTACGCTCGCCCCCCCCTCCCCCCCCCCCCCCCCCCCCTCCGCACCATCCTCTCGTGGACAACATGCTGCTGGTGGTGTGTCATTCCCACCAAAAGCCCAGTTGATGGGCAAATAAAAATTGCAGCTTTGTAGTGCGATCACCCTGCTGTGAGAAAACAAAGATTTACTACACTTTGGAAATAAAATGCTACATTCTTATATGAACTTGAACGAACATTCTTTAAAACACTATAAAGCCTGAGTACATACCAATAGAGGAACAACTTGTCCTCTTACGCTTGCCCCCACCCCCCCCCCCCCCCCCCCCACACCACCCTCTCGTGGACAACATGCTGCTGGTAGTGTGTCATTTCCACCAAAAGCCCACTTGATGGGCAAATAAAAATTGCAGCCTTGTAGTGCGATCACCCTGCTGTGAGAATACAAAGATTTACTACACTTTGGAAATAAAATCCTACATTCTTATATGAACTTGAACGAACATTCTTTAATACACTATGAAGCCTGAGTACATACCAATAGAAGACCAACTTGTCCTCTCCTGCTCGCCCCCCCATCCCACCCCCCTCTCGTGGACAACATGCTGCTGGTGGTGTGTCATTACCACCAAAAGCCCACTTGATGGGGAAATAAAAATTGCAGCCTTGTAGAGCGATCACCCTGCTGTGAGAAAACAAAGATTTACTACACTTTGGAAATAAAATGCTACATTCTTATATGAACTTGAACGAACATTCTTTAAAACACTATAAAGCCTGAGTACATACCAATAGAAGAACAACTTGTCCTCTTACGCTCGCAGCCCCCCCCCCCCCCTTCCCCACACCACCCTCTCGTGGACAACATGCTGGTGGTGATGTGTCATTTCCACCAAACGCCCACTTGATGGGCAAATAAAAATTGCAGCCTTGTAGTGCAATCTCCCTGCTGTGAGAAAAGAAAAATTTACTACACTTTGGAAATAAATGTAACATTCTTATATGAACTTGAAAGAACATTTTTTCAAACACTATCAAGCCTGAGTACATACCAATAGAAGAACAACTTGTCCTCTCCTGCTCGCCCCCCCATCCCACCCCCCTCTCGTGGACAACATGCTGCTGGTGGTGTGTCATTTCCACCAAAAGCCCACTTGATGGGCAAATAAAAATTGCAGCCTTGTAGTGCGATCACCCTGCTGTGCGAAAACAAAGATTTACTGCACTTTGGAAATAAAATGCTACATTCTTATATGAACCAAAATGAAGATTCTTTAAAACACTATAAAGCTTGTGTAGATACCAATAGAAGATCAACTTGTCCTCTTCTGCTTGGCCTACATCCCACCTTCCCTCTCGTGGACAAATCGCTGCTGGTGGCGTGTCATTTCCACCAAAAGCCCACTTGATGGGCAAATAAAAATTTCAGCCTTGTAGTGCGATCACCCTGCTGTGAGAAAACAAAGATTTACTACACTTTGGAAATAAAATGCTTTGATCTTATATGAACTTGAACGAACATTCTTTAAAACACTATAAAGCCTTAGTACATGCCAATAGAACAACAACTTGTCCACACCCGCTCGTCCCCCCCCCCCTCCACCGCCCCCCTCACCTTCCCCCCCCCCCTCCACTCTCGTGGACAACATGCACCTGGTGGTGTGTCGATTCCACCAGAAGCCCACTTAATGGGCAAATAAAAATTGCAGCCTTGTAGTGCGATCACCATGCTGTGAGAAAACAAAGATTTACTGCACTTTGGAAATAAAATGCTACATTCTTATATAAACTTGAACTCACATTCTTTAAAACACTATAAAACCTGAGTACATACCAATAGAAGAACAACTTGTCCTCTTCCGCTCGCCCTCCCATCCCACCCCCCCTTTCGTGCCAACATGCTGCTGCGGGTGTGTCATTTTCACCAGAAGCTCACTTGATGGGCAAATAAAAATTGCAGCCTTGTAGTGCGATCACCTTGCTGTGAGAAAACAAAGATTTTTTGCACTTTGGAGATAAAATGCTATATTCTTATATGACTTGAACGAACTTTCATTAAAACACTATAAAGCCTGAGTGCATACGAATAGAACAACAACTTGTCCACTTACGCTCGCCCCCTTCCATTTCCCCCCCCCCCCCCCCCCTCGCGTGGACAACATGCTGCTCGTGGTGTGTCTTTTCCACCAAAAGCCCACTTGATGGGCAAATAAAAATTGCAGCCTTGTAGTGCGATCACCCTGCTGTGAGAAAACAAACATTTACTGCACTTTGGAAATAAAATGCTACATTCTTATATGAACTTGAACGAACATTCTTTAAAACACTATAAAGCTTGAGTACATACCAATAGAAGAACAACATGTCCTCTTCCGCTCGGCTTACACCCCTCACCGCTCCCCCTCTCGTGGACAACATGCTGCTGGTGGTGTGTCATTTCCACCAAAAGCCCAGTTGATGGGCAAATAAAAATTGCATCCTTGTAGTGCGATCACCCTGCTGTGAGTAAAGAAAGATTTACTACACTTTGGAAATAAAATGCTACATTCTTATAAGAACCTGAACGAACATTCTTTAAAACACCATAAAGCTTGAGTAGATACCAATAGAAGAACAACTTGTCCTCTTCTGCTCGCCCACTATCCCACCGCCCACTCTCGTGGACATCATGCTGCTGGTGGCGAGTCATTTCCACCAAAAGCCCACTTGATGGGCAAATAAAAATTGCAGCCTTGTAGTGCGATCACCCTGCTGTGAGAAAACAAAGATTAACTACACTTTGGAAATAAAATGCTACGTACTTATATGAACTTGACCGAAAATTCTTTAAAACACTATAAAGCCTGAGTGCATACCAATAGCAGAACAATTTGTCCTCTTCCGCTTGCCCCCCCCCCCCCCCCCCTCCATCGTAGACAACATGCTGCTGGTGGTGTGTCATTTTCACCAGAAGACAACTTGAAGGGTAAATAAAAATTGCAGCCTTGTAGTGCGATCACCCTGCTGCGAGAAAACAATGATTTACTGCAGTTTGGAAATAAAATGCTACGTTATTATATGGACTTGAAAGAACATTCTTTCAAACACTATAAAGCCTGAGTACATACCAATAGAAGAACAACTTGTCCTCTTCCGCTCGCCCCCCCATCCCATCCCCTCTCTCGTGGACAACATGCTGCTGGTGGTGTGTCATTTCCACCAAAAGCCCACTTGATGGGCAAATAAAAATTGAAGCCTTGTATTGCGATCACCCCGCTGTGAGAAAACAACGATTTACTACACTTTGGAAATAAAATGCTACATTGTTATAAGAACCTGAACGAACATTCTTTAAAACAGCATAAAGCTTGAGTAGATACCAATAGAAGAACAACTTGTCCTCTTCTGCTCGCCCCCTATCCCACCCCCCACTCTCGTGGACATCATGCTGCTGGTGGTGAGTCATTTCCACCAAAAGCGTACTTGATGGGCAAATAAAAATTACAGGCTTGTGGTGCGATCTCCCTGCTGTGAGAAAACAAAGATTTACTACACTTTGGAAATAAAATGCTACATTCTTATATGAACTTGAAAGAACATTCTTTCAAACACTATAAAGCCTGAGTACATATTAATAGAAGAACAACTTGTCCTCTTCCGCTCGCCCCCCCATCCCACCCCCCCTCTCGTGGACAACATGCTGCTGGTTGTGTGTCATTTCCACCAAAAGCCCACTTGATGGGCAAATAAAATTTGCAGCCTTGTAGTGTGATCACCCTGCTGTGAGAAAACAAAGATTTACTACGCTTTGGAATTAAAATGCTACATTCTTATATGATCTTGAAAGAACATTCTTTCAAAAACTATAAATCCAGACTACATACCAACAGAAGAACAACTTGTCCTCTCCTGCTCGCCCCCCCAACCCACACCCCTCTCGTGGACAACATGCTGCTGGTGGTGTGCCATTTCCACCTAAAGCCCACTTGAAGGGCAAATAAAAATTGCAGCCTTGTAGTGCGATCACCCTGCTGTGAGAAAACAAAGATTTACTTCACTTTGGAAATAAAATGCTACGTTATTATATGAACTTGAAAGAACATTCTTTCAAACACTATAAAGCCTGAGTACATACCAATAGAAGAACAACTTGTCCTCTTACGCTCGCCCCCCCCTCCCCCCCCGTACCATCCTCTCGTGGACAACATGCTGCTGGTAGTGTGTCTTTTCCACCAAAAGCCCACTTGATGGGCAAATAAAAATTGCAGCTTTGTAGTGCGATCACCCTGCTGTGAGAAAACAAAGATTTACTACACTTTGGAAATAAAATGCTACATTCTTATATGAACTTGAACGAAAATTCTTTAAAACACTATAAAGCTTGAGTACATACCAATAGAAGAACAACTTGTCCTCTTACGCTTGCCCCCCCCCCCCCCCCCCCCCCACACCACCCTCTCGTGGACAACATGCTGCTGGTAGTGTGTCATTTCCACCAAAAGCCCACTTGATGGGCAAATAAATATTGCAGCCTTGTAGTGCGATCACCCTGCTGTGAGAAAACAAAGATTTACTACACTTTGGAAATAAAATCCTACATTCTTATATGAACTTGAACGAACATTCTTTAAAACACTATGAAGCCTGAGTACATACCAATAGAACACCAACTTGTCCTCTCCTGCTCGCCCCCCCATCCCACCCCCCTCTCGTGGACAACATGCTGCTGGTGGTGTGTCATTACCACCAAAAGCCCACTTGATGGGGAAATAAAAATTGCAGCCTTGTAGAGCGATCACCCTGCTGTGAGAAAACAAAGATTTACTACACTTTGGAAATAAAATGCTACATTCTTATATGAACTTGAATGAACATTCTTTAAAACACTATAAAGCCTGAGTACATACCAATAGAAGAACAACTTGTCCTCGTACGCTCGCCCCCCCCCCCCTTCCCCACACCACCCTCTCGTGGACAACATGCTGGTGGTGATGTGTCATTTCCACCAAACGCCCACTTGATGGGCAAATAAAAATTGCAGCCTTGTAGTGCAATCTCCCTGCTGTGAGAAAAGAAAAATTTACTACACTTTGGAAATAAATGTAACATTCTTATATGAACTTGAAAGAACATTCTTTCAAACACTATCAAGCCTGAGTACATACCAATAGAAGAACAACTTGTCCTCTCCTGCTCGCCCCCCCATCCCACCCCCCTCTCGTGGACAACATGCTGCTGGTGGTGTGTCATTTCCACCAAAAGCCCACTTGATGGGCAAATAAAAATTGCAGCCTTGTAGTGCGATCACCCTGCTGTGCGAAAACAAAGATTTACTACACTTTGGAAATAAAATGCTACATTCTTATATGAACTTGAAAGAACATTCTTTCAAACACTATAAAGCCTGAGTAAATACCAATAGAAGAACAACTTGTCCTCTCCTGTTCGCCCCCCCATCCCACCCCCCTCCCGTGGACAACATGCTGCTGGTGGTGTGCCATTTCCACCAAAAGCCCACTTGATGGGCAAATAAATATTGCAGCCTTTTAGTGCGATCACCCTACTGTGAGAAAACAAAGATTTACTACACTTTGGAAATAAAATGCTACATTCTTATATGAACTTGAAAGAACATTCTTTCAAATACTATAAAGCCTGAGTACATACCATTAGAAGAACAACTTGTTCTCTTACGCTCGCCCCCCCCCCCCTCCCCCACCAGCCTCAGGTGGACAACATGCTGTTGGTGGTGTGTCATTTCCACCAAAAGCCAACTTGATGGACAAATAAAAATTGCAGCCTTGTAGTGCGATCACCATGCTGTGAGAGAACAAAGATTTACTACACTTTGGAAATAAAATGCTACATTCTTATTTGAACTTGAAAGAACATTCTTTCAAACCCTATAAAGCCTGAGTACATACCAATAGAAAAACAACTTGTCCTCTCCTGCTCGCCCCCCCATCCCACCCCCCTCTCATGGACAACATGCTGCTGGTGGTGTGTCATTTCCACCAAAAGCCCACATGATTGACAAATAAAAATTGCAGCATTGTAGTGCGATCACCCTGCTGTGAGAAAACAAAGATTTACTACACTTTGGAAATAAAATGCTACTTTCTTATATGAACTTGAAAGAACATTTTTTCAAACACTATAAAGCCTGAGTACATACCAATAGAAAAACAACTTGTCCTCTCCTGCTCAACCCCCCATCCCACCCCCCTTCGTGGACAACATGATGCTGGTGGTGTGTCATTTCCACCAAAAGCCCACTTGATCGACAAATAAAAATTGCAGCCTTGTAGTGTGTTTACCCTGCTGTGAGAAAACAAAGATTTACTACACTTTGGAAATAAAATGCTACATTCTTATATGAACTTGAAAGAACATTCTTTCAAACACTATAAAGCCTGAGTACATACCAATAGAAAAACAACTTGTCCTCTCCTGCTCTCCCCCCATCCCACCCCACTCTCATGGACAACATGATGCTGGTGGTGTGTCATTTCCACCAAAAGCCCACTTGATGGACAAATAAAAACTGCAGCCTTGTAGTGCGATCACCCTGCTGTGAGAAAACAAAGATTTACTACACTTTGGAAATAAAATGCTACATTCTTATATGAACTTGTTAGAACATTCTTTCAAACACTATAAAGCCTGAGTACATACCAATAGAAGAACAACTTGTCCTCTCCTGCTCGCCCCCCCCATCCCACCCCCCTCTCATGGACAACATGATGCTGGTGGTGTGTCATTTCCACCAAAACCCCACTTGATGGACAAATAAAAATTGCAGCCTTGTAGTGCGTTCACCCTGCTGTGAGAAAACAAAGATTTACTACACTTTGGAAATAAAATGCTACATTCTTATATGAACTTGAAAGAACATTCTTTCAAACACTATAAAGCCTGAGTACATACCAATAGAAAAACAACTTGTCCTCTCCTGCTCGCCCCCCCATCCCACCCCCCTCTCGTGGACAACATGATGCTGGTGGTGTGTCATTTCCAGCAAAAGCCCACTTGATGGACAAATAAAAATTGCAGCCTTATAGTGCGATCAGCCTGCTGTGAGAAAACAAAGATTTACTACACTTTGGAAATAAAAGGCTACATTCTTATATGAACTTGAAAGAACATTCTTTCATACCCTATAAAGCCAGAGTACATACCAATAGAGGAACAACTTGTCCTCTCCTGCTCGCGCCCCCCATCCCACCCCCCTCACGTGGACAACGTGCTGCTGGTGGTGTGTCATTTCCACCAAAAGCCCACTAGATGGGCAAATAAAAATTGCAGCCTTGTAGTGCGATCACCCTGCTGTGAGAAAACAAAGATTTACTACACTTTGGAAATAAAATGCTACATTCTTATATGAACTTGAAAGAACATTCTTTCAAACACTATAAAGCCTGAGTTCATACCAATAGAAAAACAACTTGTCCTCTCCTGCTCGCCCCCCATCCCACCCCCCTCTCGTCGACAACATGCTGCTGGTGGTGTGTCATTTCCACCAAAAGCCCACTTGATGGACAAATATAAATTGCAGCCTTGTAGAGCGATCACCCTGCTGTGAGAAAACAAAGATTTACTACACTTAGGAAATAAAATGCTACATTCTTATTTGAACTTGAAAGAACATTCTTTCAAACCCTATAAAGCCTGAGTACATATCAATAGAAAAACAACTTGTCCTCTCCTGCTTGCCCCCCCATCCCACCCCCCTCTCATGGACAACATGCTGCTGGTGGTGTGTCATTTCCACCAAAAGCCCACATGATGGACAAATAAAAATTGCAGCCTTGTAGTGCGATCACCCTGCTGTGAGAAAACAAAGATTTACTACACTTTGGAAATAAAATGCTACATTCTTATATGAACTTGAACGAACATTCTTTAAAACACTATGAAGCCTGAGTACATACCAATAGAAGAACAACTTGTCCTCTTACGCTTCGCCCCCCCCCCCCCCCCCCACACCACCCTCTTGTGGACAACATGCTGCTGGTGGTGTGTCATTTCCACCAAAAGCCCACTTGATGGGCAAATAAAAATTGCAGCCTTGTAGTGCGATCACCCTGCTGTGAGAAAACAAAGATTTACTACACTTTGGAATTAAAATGCTACATTCTTATATGAACTTGAAAGAACATTCTTTCAAACACTATAAAGCCTGAGTACATACCAATAGAAGACCAACTTGTCCTCTCCTGCTCGCCCCCCCATCCCACCTTCCTCTAGTGGACAACATGCTGCTGGTGGTGTTTCATTTCCACCCAAAGCCCACTTGATGGGCAAATAAAAATTGCAGCCTTGTAGTGCGATCACCCTGCTGTGAGAAAACATAGATTTACTGCACTTTGGAAATAAAAAGCTACATTCTTATATGAACTTGAACGAACATTCTTTAAAAACACCATAAAGCCTGAGTACATACCAATAGAACAACAACTTGTCCACTTCCGCCAGCCCCCCCCCCTTTCCACCCCCCCCCCCCCCCCCCTCCTTCTTGTGGACAACATGCTGCTGGTAATGAGTCATTTCCACAAAAAGCCCACTTGATGGGCAAATAAAAATTGCAGCCTTGCTTGTAGTGCGATCACCCTGCTGTGAGAAAACAGAGATTTACTACACTTTGGAAATAAAATGCTACATTCTTATATGAACTTGAAAGAACATTCTTTCAAACACCATAAAGCCTGAGTACATACCAATAGAAAAACAACTTGTCCTCTCCTGCTCGCCCCCCCATACCACCCCCCTCTCGTGGACATCATGCTGCTGGTGGTGTGTCACTTCCACCAAAAGCCCACTCGATGGACAAATAAAAATTGCAGCCTTGTAGTGCGATCACTCTGCTGTGAGAAAACAAAGATTTACTACACTTTGGAAATAAAATGCTACATTCTTAAATGAACTTGAAAGAACATTCTTTCAAACACTATAAAGCCTGAGTACATACCAATAGAAAAACAACTTGTCCTCGCCTGCTTGCCCCCCCATCCCACCCTTCTCTCGTGGACAACATGATGCTGGTGGTGTGTCATTTCCACCAAAAGCCCACTTGATGGACAAATAAAAATTGCAGCCTTGTAGTGCGATCACCCTGCTGTGAGAAAACAAAGATTTACTACACTTTGGAAATAAAATGCTACATTCTTATATGAACTTGAAAGAACATTCATTCAAAAACTATAAATCCTGAGTACATACCAATAGAAAAACAACTTGTCCTCTCCTGCTCGCCCCCCCATCCCACCCCCCTCTCGTGGACAACATGCTGCTGGTGGTCTGTCATTTAAACCAAAAGCCCACTTGATGGACAAATAAAAATTGTAGCCTCGTAGTGCGATCACCCTGCTGTGAGAAAACAAAGATTTACTACACTTTGGAAATAAAATGCTACATTCTTATATCAATTTGAAAGAACATTCTTCCAAACACTATAAAGCCTGAGTACATACCAATAGAAAAACAACTTGTCCTCTCCTGCACGCCCCCCCATCCCACCCCCCTCTCGTGGACAACATGCTGCTGGTGGTGTGTCATTTCCACCAAAAGCCCAATTGATGGACAGATAAAAATTGCAGCCTTGTAGTGCGATCACCCTGCTCTGAGAAAACAATGATTTACTACACTTTGGAAATAAAATGCTACATTCTTATATGAACTTGAAAGAACATTCTTTCAAACACTATAAAGCCTGAGTACATACCAATAGAAAAACAACTTGTCCTCTCCTGCTCGCACCCCCATCCCACCCCCCTCTCGTGGACAACATGATGCTGGTGGTGTGTCATTTCCACCAAAAGCCCACTTGATGATAAATAAAAATTGCAGCCTTGTAGTGCGATCACCCTTATGTGAGATTACAAAGATTAATTACACTTTGGATATAAAATGCTACATTCTTATATGAACTTGAATGAACATTCTTTCAAACACTATAAAGCCTGAGTACATACCAATAGAAAAACAACTTGTCCTCTCCTGCTCGCCCCCCCCATCCCACCCCCCTCTCGTGGACAACATGCTGCTGGTGGTGTGTCACTTCCACCAAAAGCCCACTTGATGGACAAATAAAAATTGCAGCCTTGTAGTGCGATCACCCTGCTGTGAGAAATGAAAGATTTACTACACTTTGGAAATAAAATGCTACATTCTTAAAGAACTTGAAAGAACATTCTTTCAAATACTATAAAGCCTGAGTACATACCAATAGAAGAACAACTTGTCCTCTCTTGCCCGCCCCCCCATCCCACTCCCCTCACGTGTACAACATGCTGCTGGTGGTGTGTCATTTCCACCAAAAGCCCACTTTAGAGGCAAATAAAAATTGCAGCCTTGTAGTGCGATCACACTTATGTGAGATTACAAAGATTAATTACACTTTGGAAATAAAATGCTACATTCTTATTTGAACTTGAAAGAACATTCTTTCAAACACTATAAAGCCTGAGTACATACCAATAGAAGAAAAACTTGTCCTCTCCTGCCCGCCCCCCCATCCCACCACCCTCTCATGGACAGCATGCTGCTGGTGGGGTGTCACTTCCACCAAAAGCCCACTTGATGGGCAAATAAAAATTGCAGCCTTGTAGTGCGATCACCCTGCTGTGAGAAAGCAAAGATTTACTACACTTTGGAAATAAAATGCTACATTCTTATATGAACTTGAAAGAACATTCTTTCAAACACTATAAAGCCTGAGTACATACCAATGGAAGAACAACTTGTCCTCTCCTGCTCGCCCCACCATTTCACCCCCCTCTCGTGGACAACATGCTGCTGGTGGTGTTTCATTTCCACCAAAAGCCCACTTAATGGACAAATAGAAATTGCAGCCTTGTAGAGCGATACCCTGCTGAGAGAAAACAAAGATTTACTACACTTTGGAAATAAAATGCTACATTCTTATTTGAACTTGAAAGAACATTCTTTCAAACTTTATAAAGCCTGAGTACATACCAATAGAAAAACAACTTGTCCTCTCCTGCTCGCCCCCCCATCCCACCCCCCTCTCATGGACAACATGGTGCTGGTGGTGTGTCATTTCCACCAAAAGCCCACATGATGGACAAATAAAAATTGCAGCCTTGTAGTGCGATCACCCTGCTGTGAGAAAACAAAGATTTACTACACTTTGGAAATAAAATGCTACATTCTTATATGAACTTGAAAGAACATTATTTCAAACACTATAAAGCCTGAGTACATACCAATAGAAAAACAACTTGTCCTCTCCTGCTCGCCCCCCCCCATCCCACACTCCTCTCGTGGACAACATGCTGCTGGTGGTGTGACTTCCACCAAAAGCCCACTTGATGGACAAATAAAAATTTCAGCCTTGTAGTGCGATCACCCTGCTGTGAGAAAACAAAGATTTACTACACTTTGGAAATAAAATGCTACATTCTTATATGAACTTGAAAGAACATTCTTTCAAACACTATAAAGCCTGAGTACATACCAATAGAAAAACAACTTGTCCTCTCCAGCTCGCCCCCCATCCCACCCCCCTCTCGTCGACAACATGCTGCTGGTGGTGTGTCATTTCCACCAAAAGCCCACTTGATGGACAAATAGAAATTGCAGCCTTGTAGAGCGAACACCCTGCTGTGAGAAAACAAAGATTTACTACACTTTGGATATAAAATGCTACATTCTTATATGAACTTGAAAGAACATTCTTTCAAACACTATAAAGCCTGAGTACATACCAATAGAAAAACAACTTGTCCTCTCCTGCTCGCCCCCCCATCCCACCCCCCTCTCGTGGACAACATGCTGCTGGTGGTGTGTCACTTCCACCAAAAGCCCACTTGATGGACAAATAAAAATTGCAGCCTTGTAGTGCGATCACCTTGCTGTGAGAAAACTAAGATTTACTACACTTTGGAAATAAAATGCTACATTCTTGTATGAACTTGAAAGAACATTCTTTCAAACACTATAAAGCCTGAGTACATACCAATAGAAAAACAACTTGTCCTCTCCTGCTTGCTCCCGCATCCCACCCCCCCTCTTGTGGACAACATGATGCTGGTGGTGTGTCATTTTCACCAAAAGCCCACATGATGGACAAATAAAAATTGCAGCCTTGTAGTGCGATCACCCTGCTGTGAGAAAACAAAGATTTACTACACTTTGGAAATAAAATGCTACATTCTTATATGAACTTGAAAGAACATTCTTTCAAACACTATAAAGCCTGAGTACATACCAATAGAAAAACAACTTGTCCTCTCCTGCTCGCCCCCCCATCCCACCCCCCTCTCGTGGACATCATGCTGCTGGTGGTGTGTCACTTCCACCAAAAGACCACTCGATGGACAAATAAAAATTGCAGCCTTGTAGTGCGATCACTCTGCTGTGAGAAAACAAAGATTTACTAAACTTTGGAAATAAAATGCTACATTCTTACATGAACTTGAAAGAACATTCTTTCAAACACTATAAAGCCTGAGTACATACCAATAGAAAAACAACTTGTCCTCGCCTGCTTGCCCCCCCATCCCACCCCCCTCTCGTGGACAACATGATGCTGGTGGTGTGTCATTTCCACCAAAAGCCCACTTGATGGACAAATAAAAATTCCAGCCTTGTAGTGCGATCACCCTGCTGTGAGAAAACAAAGATTTACTACACTTTGGAAATAAAATGCCACATTCTTATATGAACTTGAAAGATCATTCTTTCAAAAACTATAAATCCTGAGTACATACCAATAGAAAAACAACTTGTCCTCTCCTGCTCGCCCCCCCATCCCACCCCCCTCTCGTGGACAACATCCTGCTGGTGGTCTGTCATTTCCACCAAAAGCCCACTTGATGGACAAATAAAAATTGCAGCCTCGTAGTGCGATCACCCTGCTGTGAGAAAACAAAGATTTACTACACTTTGGAAATAAAATGCTACATTCTTATATCAATTTGAAAGAACATTCTTTCAAACACTATAAAGCCTGAGTACATACCAATAGAAAAACAACTTGTCCTCTCCTGCTCGCCCCCCCATCCCACCCCCCTCTCGTGGACAACATGATGCTGGTGGTGTGTCATTTCCACCAAAAGCCCACTTGATGATAAATAAAAATTGCAGCCTTGTAGTGCGATCAGCCTGCTGTGAGAAAACAAAGATTTACTACACGTTGGATATAAAATGCTACATTCTTATATGAACTTGAATGAACATTCTTTCAAACACTATAAAGCCTGAGTTCATACCAGTAGAAAAACAACTTGTCCTCTCCTGCTCGCCCCCCCATCCCACCCCCCTCTCGTGGACAACATGCTGCTGGTGGTGTGTCACTTCCACCAAAAGCCCACTTGATGGACAAATAAAAATTGCAGCCTTGTAGTGCGATCACCCTGCTGTGAGAAATGAAAGATTTACTACACTTTGGAAATAAAATGCTACATTCTTATATGAACTTGAAAGAACATTCTTTCAAACACTATAAAGCCTGAGTACATACCAATAGAAGAACAACTTGTCCTCTCCTGCCCGCCCCCCCATCCCACTCCCCTCACGTGTACAGCATGCTGCTGATGGTGTGTCATTTCCACCAAAAGCCCACTTTAAAGGCAAATAAAAATTGCAGCCTTGTAGTGCGATCACCCTTATGTGAGATTACAAAGATTAATTACACTTTGGAAATAAAATGCTACATTCTTATAAGAACTTGAAAGAACATTCTTTCAAACACTATAAAGCCTGAGTACATACCAATAGAAGAACAACTTGTCCTCTCATGCCCGCCCCCCCATCCCACCCCCCTCTCGTGGACAGCATGCTGCTGGTGGGGTGTCACTTCCACCAAAAGCCCACTTGATGGGCAAATAAAAATTGCAGCCTTGTAGTGGGATCACCCTGCTGTGAGAAAGCAAAGATTTACTACACTTTGGAAATAAAATGCTACATTCTTATATGAACTTGAAAGAACATTCTTTCAAACACTATAAAGCCTGAGTACATACCAATGTAAGAACAACTTGTCCTCTCCTGCTCGCCCCACCATTTCACCCCCCTCTCGTGGACAACATGCTGCTGGTGGTGTGTCATTTCCACCAAAAGCCCACTTGATAGGCAAATAAAAATTGCAGCCTTGTAGTGCGATCACCCTTATGTGAGAATACAAAGATTAATTACACTTTGGAAATAAAATGCTACATTCTTATATGAACTTGAAAGAACATTCTTTCAAACACTATAAAGCCTGAGTACATACCAATAGAAGAAAAACTTGTCCTCTCCTGCCCGCCCCCCCATCCCTCCCCCCTCTCATGGACAGCATGCTGCTGGTGGTGTGTCATTTCCACCAAAAGCCCACTTAATGGACAAATAGAAATTGCAGCCTTGTAGAGCGATACCCTGCTGAGAGAAAACAAAGATTTACTACACTTTGGAAATAAAATGCTACATTCTTATTTGAACTTGAAAGAACATTCTTTCAAACACTATAAAGCCTGAGTACATACCAATAGAAAAACAACTTGTCCTCTCCTGCTCGCCCCCCCATCCCACCCCCCTCTCATGGACAACATGCTGCTGGTGGTGTGTCATTTCCACCAAAAGCCCACATGATGGACAAATAAAAATTGCAGCCTTGTAGTGCGATCACCCTGCTGTGAGAAAACAAAGATTTACTACACTTTGGAAATAAAATGCTACATTCTTATATGAACTTGAAAGAACATTATTTCAAACACTATAAAGCCTGAGTACATACCAATAGAAGAACAACTTGTTCTCTCCTGCCCGCCCCCCCCATCCCACCCCCCTCTCGTGGACAACATGCTGCTGGTGGTGTGTCACTTCCACCAAAAGCCCACTTGATGGGCAAATAAAAATTGCAGCCTTGTAGTGCGATCACCCTGATGTGAGAAAGCAAAAATTTACTACACTTTGGAAATAAAATGCTACATTCTTATATGAACTTGAAAGAACATTCTTTCAAACACAATAAAGCCTGAGTACATAACAATAGAAAAACAACTTGTCCTCTCCTGCTCGCCCCCCCATCCCACACCCCTCTCGTGGACAACATGCTGCTGGTGGTGTGTCATTTCCACCTAAAGCCCAATTGATGGATAAATAAAAATTGCAGCCTCCTAGTGCGATCACCCTGCTGTGAGAAAACAAAGATTTACTACACTTTGGAAATAAAATGCTACATTTTTATATGAACGTGAAAGAACATTCTTTCAAACACTATAAATCCTGAGTACATACCAATAGAAAAACAACTTGTCCTCTCCTGCTCGCCCCCCCATCCCACCCCCCTCTCGTGGACAACATGCTGGTGGTGGTGTGTCATTTCCACCAAAAGGGCACTTGATGAGCAAATAAAAATTGCAGCCTTGTCAAGCGATCACCCTTCTGTGAGAATACAAAGATTTACTACACTTTGGAAATAAAATGCTACATTCTTATATGAACTTGAAAGAACATTCTTTCAAACACTATAAAGCCTGAGTACATACCAATAGAAAAACAACTTGTTCTCTCCTGCTCGCCCCCCCCTTCCCACCCCCCTCTCGTGGACAACATGCTGCAGGTGGTGTGTCATTTCCACCAAAAGCCCACTTGATGGACAAATAAAAATTGCAGCCTCGTAGTGCGATCACCCTGCTGTGAGAAAACAAAGATTTACTACACTTTGGTAATAAAATGCTACATTCTTATATGAACTTGAAAGAACATTCTTTCAAACACTATAAAGCCTGAGTACATACCAATAGGAAAACAACTTGTCCTTTCCTGCTCGCCCCCCCATCCCACCCCCCTCTCGTGGACAACATGATGCTGGTGGTGTGTCATTTCCACCAAAAGCCCACTTGATGGACAAATAAAAATTGCAGCCTTGTACTGCGATCACCCTGCTGTGAGAAAACAAAGATTTACTACACTTTGGAAATAAAATGCTACATTCTTATATGAACTTGAAAGAACATTCTTTCAAACACTATAAAGCCTGAGTACATACCAATAGAAAAACAACTTGTCATCTCCTGCTCGCCCCCCCATCCCACCCCCCCTCTCGTGGACAACATGATGCTGGTGGTGTGTCATTTCCACCAAAAGCCCACTTGATGGACAAATAAAAATTGCAGCCTTGTAGTGCAATCACCCTGCTGTGAGAAAACAAAGATTTACTAAACTTTGGAAATAAAATGCTACATTCTTATATGAACTTGAAAGAACATTCTTTCAAACACTATAAAGCCTGAGTACATACCAATAGGAAAACAACTTGTCCTCTCCTGCTCGCCCCCTCATCCCACCTCCTCTCTTGGACAACATGATGCTGGTGGTGTGTCATTTCCACCGAAAGCCCACTTGATGGGCAAATAAAAATTGCAGCCTTGTAGTGTGACCACCCTGCTGTGAGAAAACAAAGATTTACTACACTTTGGAAATAAAATGCTACATTCTTATATGAACTTGAAAGAACATTCTTTCAAACACTATAAATCCTGAGTACATACCAATAGAAGAACAACTTCTCCTCTCCTGTCGCCCCCCCATCTCACCCCCCACTCGTGGACAACATGATGCTGGTATTGTGTCATTTCCACCAAAAGCCCACTTGATGGACAAATAAAAATTGCAGCCTTGTAGTGCGATCACCCTGCTGTGAGAAATCAAAGATTTACTACACTTTGGAAATAAAATGCTACATTCTTATATGAACTTGAAAGAACATTCTTTCAAACACTATAAAGCCTGAGTACATACCAATAGAAGAACAACTTGTCCTCTACCGCCCGCCCCCCCATCCCACTCCCCTCACGTGTACAGCATGCTGCTGGTGGTGTGTCATTTCCACCAAAAGCCCACTTGATAGGCAAATAAAAATTGCAGCCTTGTAGTGCGATCACCCTTATGTGAGAATACTAAGATTAATTACACTTTGGAAATAAAATGCTACATTCTTATATGAACTTGAAAGAACATTCTTTCAAACACTATAAAGCCTGAGTACATACCAATAGAAGAACAACTTGTCCTCTCCTGCCCGCCCCCCCCATCCCACCCCCCTCTCATGGGCAGCATGCTGCTGGTGGGGTGTCACTTCCACCAAAAGCCCACTTGATGGGCAAATAAAAATTGCAGCCTTGTAGTGCGATCACCCTGCTGTGAGAAAGCAAAGATTGACTACACTTTGGAAATAAAATGCTACATTCTTATATGAACTTGAAAGAACATTCTTTCAAACACTATAAAGCCTGAGTACATACCAATGGAAGAACAACTTGTCCTCTCCTGCTCGCCCCACCATTTCACCCCCCTCTCGTGGACAACATGCTGCTGGTGGTGTGTCATTTCCACCAAAAGCCCACTTGATGGGCAAATAAAAATTGCAGCCTTGTAGTGCGATCACCCTGCTGTGAGAAAGCAAAGATTTACTACACTTTGGAAATAAAATGCTACATTCTTATATGAACTTGAAAGAACATTCTTTCAAATACTATAAAGCCTGAGTACATACAAATAGAGGAACAACTTGTCCTCCCCTGCTCGCCCCCCCATCCCACCCCACTCTCGTGGACAACATGCTGCTGGTGGTGTGTCATTTCCACCAAAAGCCCACTTGTTGGGCAAATAAGAATTGCAGCCTTGTAGTGCGATCACCCTGCTTTGAGAAAGCAAAGATTTAATACACTTTGGAAATAAAATGCTACATTCTTATATGAACTTGAAAGAACATTCTTTCAAACACAATAAAGCCTGAGTACATAACAATAGAATAACAACTTGTCCTCTCCTGCTCGCCCCCCCATCCCACCCCCCTCTCGTGGACAACATGCTGCTGGTGGTGTGTCATTTCCACCAAAAGCCCACTTGATGGACAAACAAAAATTGCAGCCTCGTAGTGCGATCACCCTGCTGTGAGAAAACAAAGATTTACTACACTTTGGAAATAAAATGCTACATTCTTATATGAACTTGAAAGAACATTCTTTCAAACACTATAAAGCCTGAGTACATACCAATAGAAAAACAACTTGTCCTCTCCTGCTCGCCCTCCCATCCCACCCCCCTCTCGTGGACAACATGCTGCTGGTGGTGTGTCATTTCCACCAAAAGCCCACTTGATGGACAAATAAAAATTGCACCCTCGTAGTGCGATCACCCTGCTCCGAGAAAACAAAGATTTACTACATTTTGGAAATAAAATGCTACATTCTTATATGAACTTGCAAGAACATTCTTTCAAACACTATAAAGCCTGAGTACATACCAATTGGAAAACAACTTGTCTTCTCCTGCTCGCCCCCCCATCCCACCCCCCTCTCGTGGACAACATGCTGGTGGTGGTGTGTCATTTCCACCAAAAGCCCACTTGATGGACAAATAAAAATTGCAGCCTCGTAGTGCGATCACCCTGCTGTGAGAAAACAAAGATTTACTACACTTTGGAAATAAAATGCTACATTCTTATATGAACTTGAAAGAACATTCTTTCAAACACTATAAAGCCTGAGTACATACCAATAGAAAAACAACTTGTCCTCTCCTGCTCGCCCCCCCATCCCACCCCCCTCTCGTGGACAACATGCTGCTGGTGGTGTGTCATTTCCACCAAAAGCCCACTTGATGGACAAATAAAAATTGCACCCTCGTAGTGCGATCACCCTGCTCCGAGAAAACAAAGATTTACTACATTTTGGAAATAAAATGCTACATTCTTATATGAACTTGCAAGAACATTCTTTCAAACACTATAAAGCCTGAGTACATACCAATTGGAAAACAACTTGTCTTCTCCTGCTCGCCCCCCCTTCCCACCCCCCTCTCGTGGACAACATGATGCAGGTGGTGTGTCATTTCCACCAAAAGCCCACTTGATGGACAAATAAAAATTGCAGCCTTGTACTGCGATCACCCTGCTGTGAGAAAAGAAAGATTTACTACACTTTGGAAATAAAATGCTACATTCTTATATGAACTTGAAAGAACATTATTTCAAACACTATAAAGACTGAGTACATATCAATAGAAAAACAACTTGTCATCTCCTGCTCGCCTCCCCATCCCACCCCCCCTCTCGTGGACAACATGATGCTGGTGGTGTGTCATTTCCACCAAAAGCCCACTTGATGGACAAATAAAAATTGCAGCCTTGTAGTGCGATCACCCTGCTGTGAGAAAACAAAGATTTACTACACTTTGGAAATAAAATGCTACATTCTAATATGAACTTGAAAGAACATTCTTTCAAACACTATAAAGCCTGAGTACATACCAATAGGAGAACAACTTGTCCTCTCCTGCTCGCCCCCCCATCCCACCCCCCCTCTCGTGGACAACATGCTGCTGGTGGTGTGTCATTTCCACCAAAAGCCCACTTGATGGGCAAATAAAGATTGCAGCCTTGTAGTGTGATCACCCTGCTGTGAGAAAACAAAGATTTACTACACTTTGGAAATAAAATGCTACATTCTTATATGAACTTGAAAGAACATTCTTTCAAACACTATAAATCCTGAGTACATACCAATAGAAGAACAACTTCTCCTCTCCTGTCGCCCCCCCATCCCACCCCCCTCTCGTTGACAACATGATGCTGGTGGTGTGTCATTTCCACCAAAAGCCCACTTGATGGGCAAATAAAAATTGCAGCCTTCTAGTGAGATCACCCTGCTGTGAGAAAACAAAGATTTACTACACTTTGGAAATAAAATGCTACATTCTTATATGAACGTGAAACAACATTCTTTCAAACAATATAAAGCGTAGTACATACCAATAGAAAAACAACTTGTCCTCTCCTGCTCGCCCCCCCATCCCACCCCTCTCTCGTGGACAACATGATGCTGGTGGTGTGTCATTTCCACCAAAAGCCCACTTGATGGACAAATAAAAATTGCAGCCTTGTAGTGCGATCACCCTGCTGTGAGAAAACAAAGATTTACTACACTTTGGAAATAAAATGCTACATTCTTATATGAACTTGAAAGAACATTCTTTCAAACACTATAAAGCCTGAGTACATACCTATAGGAAAACAACTTGTCCTCTCCTGCTCACGCCCCCATTACACCCCCCTCTCTTGGACAACATGATGCTGGTGGTGTGTCATTTCCAACAAAAGCCCACTTGTTGGGCAAATAAAAATTGCAGCCTTGTAGTGTGATCACCCTGCTGTGAGATAACAAAGATTTACTACACTTTGGAAATAAAATGCTACATTCTTATATGAACTTGAAAGAACATTCTTTCAAACACTATAAATCCTGAGTACATACCAATAGAAGAACAACTTGTCCTCTCCTGCCCGCACCCCCATCCCACCCCCCTCTCGTGGACAACATGCTGCTGGTGGTGTGTCATTTCCATAAAAAGCCCACTTGATGGGCAAATAAAAATTGCAGCCTTGTATTGCGATCACCCTGCTGTGAGAAAGCAAAGATTTACTACACTTTGGAAATAAAATGCTACATTCTTATATGAGCTTTAAAGAACATTCTTTCAAACACTATAAAGCCTGAGTACATAACAATAGAAAGACAACTTGTCCTCTCCTGCTCGCCCCCCCCATCCCACCCCCCTCTCGTGGACAACATGGTGCTGGTGGTGTGTCATTTCCACCAAAAGCCCACTTGATGGACAAATAAAAATTGCAGCCTCCTAGTGCGATCACCCTGCTGTGAGAAAACAAAGATTTACTACACTTTGGAAATAAAATGCTACATTTTTATATGAACTTGAAAGAACATTCTTTCAAACACTATAAAGCCTG
Organism: Schistocerca serialis cubense; assembly: GCF_023864345.2. Taxonomy (NCBI): domain Eukaryota; kingdom Metazoa; phylum Arthropoda; class Insecta; order Orthoptera; family Acrididae; genus Schistocerca; species Schistocerca serialis. The sequence continues at coordinate 2,079,956 of NW_026047617.1, forward strand.
AGTACATACCAATAGAAAAACAACTTGTCCTCTCCTGCTCGCCCTCCCATCCCACCCCCCTCTCGTGGACAACATGCTGGTGGTGGTGTGTCATTTCCACCAAAAGGGCACTTGATGAGCAAATAAAAATTGCAGCCTTGTCAAGCGATCACCCTTCTGTGAGAATACAAAGATTTACTACACTTTGGAAATAAAATGCTACATTCTTATATGAACTTGAAAGAACATACTTTCAAACACTACAAAGCCTGAGTACTTACCAATAGAAAAACAACTTGTCCTCTCCTGCTCGCCCCCCCGTCCCACCCTCCTCTCGTGGACAACATGCTGCTGGTGGTGTGTCATTTCCACCAAAAGCCCACTTGATGGACAAATAAAAATTGCAGCCTCGTAGTGCGATCACCCTGCTGTGAGAAAACAAAGATTAACTACACTTTGGAAATAAAATGCTACATTCTTATATGAACTTGAAAGAACATTCTTTCAAACACTATAAAGCCTGAGTACATAGCAATAGAAAAACAACTTGTCCTCTCCTGCTCGCCCCCCCATCCCACCCCACTCTTGTGGACAACATGATGCTGGTGGTGTGTCATTTCCACCAAAACCCCACTTGATGGACAAATAAAAATTGTAGCCTTGTAGTGCGATCACCCTGCTGTGAGAAAACAAAGATTTACTACACTTTGGAAATAAAATGCTACATTCTTATATGAACTTGAAAGAACATTCTTTCAAACACTATAAAGCCTGAGTACATACCAATAGAAAAACAACTTGTCCTCTCCTGCTCGCCCTCCCATCCCACCCCCCCTCTCGTGGACAACATGCTGCTGGTGGTGTGTCATTTCCAACCAAAAGCCCACTTGATGGACAAATAAAAATTGCAGCCTTGTAGTGCGATCACCCTGCTGTGAGAAAACAAAGATTTACTACACTTTGGAAATAGAATGCTACATTCTTATATGAACTTGAAAGAACATTCTTTCAAACACTATAAAGCCTGAGTACCTACCAATAGGAGAACAACTTGTCCTCTCCTGCTCGCCCCCCCATCCCACCCCCCCTCTCGTGGACAACATGCTGCTGGTGGTGTGTCATTTCCACCAAAAGCCCACTTGATGGGCAAATAAAAATTGCAGCCTTCTAGTGAGATCACCCTGCTGTGAGAAAACAAAGATTTACTACACTTCGGAAATAAAATGCTACATTCTTATATGAACTTGAAAGAACATTCTTTCAAACAATATAAAGCGTAGTACATACCAATAGAAAAACAACTTGTCCTCTCCTGCTCGCCCCTCCATCCCACCCCTCTCTCGTGGACAACATGATGCTGGTGGTGTGTCATTTCCACCAAAAGCCCACTTGATGGACAAATAAAAATTGTAGCCTTGTAGTGCGATCACCCTGCTGTGAGAAAACAAAGATTTACTACACTTTGGAAATAAAATGCTACATTCTTATATTAACTTGAAAGAACATTCTTTCAAACTCTATATAGCCTGAGTACATACCAATAGAAAAACAACTTGTCCTCTCCTGCTCGCCCCTCCATCCCACCCCTCTCTCGTGGACAACATGATGCTGGTGGTGTGTCATTTCCACGAAAAGCCCACTTGATGGACAAATAAAAATTGTAGCCTTGTAGTGCGATCACCCTGCTGTGAGAAAACAAAGATTTACTACACTTTGGAAATAAAATGCTACATTCTTATATGAACTTGAAAGAACATTCTTTCAAACACTATAAAGCCTGAGTACATACCAATAGAAGAACAACTTGTCCTCTCATGCTCGCCCCCCCATCCCACCCCCCCTCTCGTGGACAACATGCTGCTGGTGGTGTGTCATTTCCACCAAAACCCCACTTGATGGGCAAATAAAAATTGCAGCCTTGTAGTGCGATCACCCTGGTGTAAGAAAACAAACATTTACTGCACTTTGGAAATAAAATGCTACATTCTTATATGAACTTGAACGAACTTTCTTTAAAACACTATAAAGCCTGAGTACATACCAATAGAAGAACAACTTGTCCTCTCCTGCTCACCCCCCCCATCCCACCCCCCTCTCATGGACAACATGCTGCTGGTGATGTGACATTTCCACCAAAAGCCCACTTGGTTGGCAAATAAAAATTGCAGCCTTGTAGTGCGATCACCCTGCTGTGAGAAAACAAAGATTTACTACATTTTGGAAATAAAATGCTACATTCTTATATGAACTTGAAAGAACATTCTTTCAAACACTATAAAGCCTGAGTACATACCAATAGAAGAACAACTTGTCCTCTCCTGCTCGCCCCCCCATCCCACCCCCCCTCTCGTGGACAACATGCTGCTGGTGGTGTGTCATTTCCACCAAAACCCCACTTGATGGGCAAATAAAAATTGCAGCCTTGTAGTGCGATCACCCTGGTGTAAGAAACCAAACATTTACTGCACTTTGGAAATAAAATGCTACATTCTTATATGAACTTGAACGAACTGTCTTTAAAATACTATAAAGCCTGAGTACATACCAATAGAAAAACAACTTGTCCTCTCCTGCCCGCACCCCCATCCCACCCCCCTCTCGTGGACAACATGCTGCTGGTGGTGTGTCATTTCCACAAAAAGCCCACTTGATGGGCAAATAAAAATTGCAGCCTTGTAGTGCGATCACCCTGCTGTGAGAAAGCAAAGATTTACTACACTTTGGAAATACAATGCTACATTCTTATATGAACTTGAAAGAACATTCTTTCAAACACTATAAAGCCTGAGTACATACCAATAGGAGAACAACTTGTTCTCTCCTGCCCGCCCCCCCAATACCATCCCCCACTCGTAGACAACATGCTGCTGGTGGTGTGTCATTTCCACCAAAAGCCCACTTGATGGGCAAATAAAAATTACAGCCTTGTAGTGCGATCACCCTGCTGTGAGAAAGCAAAGATTTGCTACACTTTGGAAATAAAATGCTACATTCTTATATGAACTTGAAAGAACATTCTTTCAAACACTATAAAGCCTGAGTACATACCAATAGAAGAACAACTTGACCTCTCCTGCTCCCCCCCACATCCCACCCCCCTCTCATGGACAACATGCTGCTGGTGGTGTGTCATTTCCACCAAAAGCCCACTTGATGGGCAAATAAAAATTGCAGCCTTGTAGTGCGATCACCCTGCTGTGAGAAAACAAAGATTAACTACATTTTGGAAATAAAATGCTACATTCTTATATGAACTTGAAAGAACATTCTTTCAAACACATTAAAGCCTGAGTACATACCAATAGAAGATCAACTTGTCCTCTCCTGCCCGCCCCCCCATCCCACCCCCCTCTCGTTGTCAGCATGCTGCTGGTGGTGTGTCATTTCCACCAAAAGCCCACTTGATGGGCAAATTAAAATTGCAGCCTTGTAGTGCGATCATCCTGCTGTGAGAAAGCAAAGATTTACTACACTTTGGAAATACAATGCTACATTCTTATATGAACTTGAAAGAACATTCTTTCAAACACTATAAAGCCTGAGTACATACCAATAGAAGAACAACTTGTCCTCTCCTGCCCGCACCCCCATCCCACCCCCCTCTCGTGGACAACATGCTGCTGGTGGTGTGTCATTTCCATAAAAAGCCCACTTGATGGGCAAATAAAAATTGCAGCCTTTTATTGCGATCACCCTGCTGTGAGAAAGCAAAGATTTACTACACTTTGGAAATAAAATGCTACATTCTTATATGAGCTTTAAAGAACATTCTTTCAAACACTATAAAGCCTGAGTACATAACAATAGAAAGACAACTTGTCCTCTCCTGCTCGCCCCCCCCATCCCACCCCCCTCTCGTGGACAACATGGTGCTGGTGGTGTGTCATTTCCACCAAAAGCCCACTTGATGGACAAATAAAAATTGCAGCCTCCTAGTGCGATCACCCTGCTGTGAGAAAACAAAGATTTACTACACTTTGGAAATAAAATGCTACATTTTTATATGAACTTGAAAGAACATTCTTTCAAACACTATAAAGCCTGAGTACATACCAATAGAAAAACAACTTGTCCTCTCCTGCTCGCCCTCCCATCCCACCCCCCTCTCGTGGACAACATGCTGGTGGTGGTGTGTCATTTCCACCAAAAGGGCACTTGATGAGCAAATAAAAATTGCAGCCTTGTCAAGCGATCACCCTTCTGTGAGAATACAAAGATTTACTACACTTTGGAAATAAAATGCTACATTCTTATATGAACTTGAAAGAACATACTTTCAAACACTACAAAGCCTGAGTACTTACGAATAGAAAAACAACTTGTCCTCTCCTGCTCGCCCCCCCGTCCCACCCCCCTCTCGTGGACAACGTGCTGCTGGTGGTGTGTCATTTCCACCAAAAGCCCACTTGATGGACAAATAAAAATTGGAGCCTCGTAGTGCGATCACCCTGCTGTGAGAAAACAAAGATTAACTACACTTTGGAAATAAATTGCTACATTCTTATATGAACTTGAAAGAACATTCTTTCAAACACTATAAAGCCTGAGTACATAGCAATAGAAAAACAACTTGTCCTCTCCTGCTCGCCCCCCCATCCCACCCCACTCTTGTGGACAACATGATGCTGGTGGTGTGTCATTTCCACCAAAACCCCACTTGATGGACAAATAAAAATTGCAGCCTTGTAGTGCGTTCACCCTGCTGTGAGAAAACAAAGATTTACTACACTTTGGAAATAAAATGCTACATTCTTATATGAACTTGAAAGAACATTCTTTCAAACACTATAAAGCCTGAGTACATACCAATAGAAAAACAACTTGTCCTCTCCTGCTCGCCCTCCCATCCCACCCCCCCTCTCGTGGACAACATGCTGCTGGTGGTGTGTCATTTCCAACCAAAAGCCCACTTGATGGACAAATAAAAATTGCAGCCTTGTAGTGCGATCACCCTGCTGTGAGAAAACAAAGATTTACTACACTTTGGAAATAGAATGCTACATTCTTATATGAACTTGAAAGAACATCTTTCAAACACTATAAAGCCTGAGTACATACCAATAGGAGAACAACTTGTCCTCTCCTGCTCGCCCCCCCATCCCACCCCCCCTCTCGTGGACAACATGCTGCTGGTGGTGTGTCATTTCCACCAAAAGCCCACTTGATGGGCAAATAAAAATTGCAGCCTTCTAGTGAGATCACCCTGCTGTGAGAAAACAAAGATTTACTACACTTTGGAAATAAAATGCTACATTCTTATATGAACGTGAAAGAACATTCTTTCAAACAATATAAAGCGTAGTACATACCAATAGAAAAACAACTTGTCCTCTCCTGCTCGCCCCTCCATCCCACCCCTCTCTCGTGGACAACATGATCCTGGTGGTGTGTCATTTCCACCAAAAGCCCACTTGATGGACAAATAAAAATTGTAGCCTTGTAGTGCGATCACCCTGCTGTGAGAAAACAAAGATTTACTACACTTTGGAAATAAAATGCTACATTCTTATATTAACTTGAAAGAACATTCTTTCAAACTCTATAAAGCCTGAGTACATACCAATAGAAAAACAACTTGTCCTCTCCTGCTCGCCCCTCCATCCCACCCCTCTCTCGTGGACAACATGATGCTGGTGGTGTGTCATTTCCACCAAAAGCCCACTTGATGGACAAATAAAAATTGTAGCCTTGTAGTGCGATCACCCTGCTGTGAGAAAACAAAGATTTACTACACTTTGGAAATAAAATGCTACATTCTTATATGAACTTGAAAGAACATTCTTTCAAACACTATAAAGCCTGAGTACATACCAATAGAAGAACAACTTGTCCTCTCCTGCTCGCCCCCCCCATCCCACCCCCCCTCTCGTGGACAACATGCTGCTGGTGGTGTGTCATTTCCACCAAAACCCCACTTGATGGGCAAATAAAAATTGCAGCCTTGTAGTGCGATCACCCTGGTGTAAGAAAACAAACATTTACTGCACTTTGTAAATAAAATGCTACATTCTTATATGAACTTGAATGAACTTTCTTTAAAACACTATAAAGCCTGAGTACATACCAATAGAAGAACAACTTGTCCTCTCCTGCTCACCCCCCCCCCATCCCACCCCCCTCTCATGGACAACATGCTGCTGGTGATGTGACATTTCCACCAAAAGCCCACTTGGTTGGCAAATAAAAATTGCAGCCTTGTAGTGCGATCACCCTGCTGTGAGAAAACAAAGATTTACTACATTTTGGAAATAAAATGCTACATTCTTATATGAACTTGAAAGAACATTCTTTCAAACACTATAAAGCCTGAGTACATACCAATAGAAGAACAACTTGTCCTCTCCTGCTCGCCCCCCCATCCCACCCCCCCTCTCGTGGACAACATGCTGCTGGTGGTGTGTCATTTCCACCAAAACCCCACTTGATGGGCAAATAAAAATTGCAGCCTTTTAGTGCGATCACCCTGGTGTAAGAAAACAAACATTTACTGCACTTTGGAAATAAAATGCTACATTCTTATATGAACTTGAACGAACTGTCTTTAAAATACTATAAAGCCTGAGTACATACCAATAGAAAAACAACTTGTCCTCTCCTGCCCGCACCCCCATCCCACCCCCCTCTCGTGGACAACATGCTGCTGGTGGTGTGTCATTTCCACAAAAAGCCCACTTGATGGGCAAATAAAAATTGCAGCCTTGTAGTGCGATCACCCTGCTGTGAGAAAGCAAAGATTTACTACACTTTGGAAATACAATGCTACATTCTTATATGAACTTGAAAGAACATTCTTTCAAACACTATAAAGCCTGAGTACATACCAATAGGAGAACAACTTGTTCTCTCCTGCCCGCCCCCCCAATACCATCCCCCACTCGTAGACAACATGCTGCTGGTGGTGTGTCATTTCCACCAAAAGCCCACTTGATGGGCAAATAAAAATTACAGCCTTGTAGTGCGATCACCCTGCTGTGAGAAAGCAAAGATTTGCTACACTTTGGAAATAAAATGCTACATTCTTATATGAACTTGAAAGAACATTCTTTCAAACACTATAAAGCCTGAGTACATACCAATAGAAGAACAACTTGACCTCTCCTGCTCCCCCCCACATCCCACCCCCCTCTCATGGACAACATGCTGCTGGTGGTGTGTCATTTCCACCAAAAGCCCACTTGATGGGCAAATAAAAATTGCAGCCTTGTAGTGCGATCACCCTGCTGTGAGAAAACAAAGATTAACTACATTTTGGAAATAAAATGCTACATTCTTATATGAACTTGAAAGAACATTCTTTCAAACACATTAAAGCCTGAGTACATACCAATAGAAGATCAACTTGTCCTCTCCTGCCCGCCCCCCCATCCCACCCCCCTCTCGTTGTCAGCATGCTGCTGGTGGTGTGTCATTTCCACCAAAAGCCCACTTAATGGGCAAATTAAAATTGCAGCCTTGTAGTGCGATCATCCTGCTGTGAGAAAGCAAAGATTTACTACACTTTGGAAATACGATGCTACATTCTTATATGAACTTGAAAGAACATTCTTTCAAACACTATAAAGCCTGAGTACATACCAATAGAAGAACAACTTGTTCTCTCCTGCCCGCCCCCCCATACCTCCCCCCACTCGTGGACAGCATGCTGCTGGTGGTGTGTCATTTCCACCAAAAGCCCACTTGATGGGCAAATAAAAATTACAGCCTTGTAGTGCGATCACCCAGCTGTGAGAAAACAAAGATTTCCTACACTTTGGAAATACAATGCTACATTATTATATGAACTTGAAAGAACATTCTTTCAAACACTATAAAGCCTGAGTACATACCAATAGAAGAACTACTTGTCCTCTCCTGCTCACCCCCCCTTCCCACCCCCCTCTCATGGACCACATGCTGCTGGTGGTGTGTGATTTCCACCAAAAGCCCACTTGATGAGCAAATAAAAATTGCAGCCTTGTAGTGCGATCACCCTTCTGTGAGAATACAGAGATTTACTACACTTCGGATATAAAATGCTACATTCTTATATGAACTTGAAAGAACATTCTTTCAAACACTATAATGCCTGAGTACTTACCAATAGAAGAACAACGTGTCCTCTCCTGCCCGCCCCCCCATCCCACCCCCCTCTCATGGACAGCATGCTGCTGGTGGTGTGTCATTTCCACCAAAAGCCCACCCCACTTGATGGGCAAATAAAAATTGCAGCCTTGTAGTACAATCACCCTTCTGTGAGAATACAAAGATTTACTACACTCTGAAAATAAAATGCTACATTTTTATATGAACTTGAAAGAACATTCTTTCATACACTATAAAGCCTGAGTACTTACCAATACAAGAACAACTAGTCCTCTCCTGCCCGCCCCCCCATCCCACCCCCCTCTCATGGACAGCATGCTGCTGGTGGTGTGTCATTTCCACCAAAAGCCCACTTGATGGGCAAATAAAAATTGCAGCCTTGTAGTGTGATCACCCTGCTGTGAGAAAACAAAGATTTACTACATTTTGGAAATAAAATGCTACATTCTTATATGAACTTGAAAGAACATTCTTTCAAACACATTAAAGCCTGAGGACATACCAATAGAAGATCAACTTGTCCTCTCCTGCCCGCCCCCCCATCCCACCCCCCTCTCATGGACAGCATGCTGCTGGTGGTGTGTCATTTCCACCAAAAGCCCACTTGATGGGCAAATAAAAATTGCAGCCTTGTAGTGCGATCACCCTTCTGTGAGAATACAAAGATTTACTACACTTTGAAAATATAATGCTACATTTTTATATGAACTTGAAAGAACATTCTTTCATACACTATAAAGCCTGAGTACTTACCAATACAAGAACAACTAGTCCTCTCCTGCCCGCCCCCCCATCCCACCCCCCTCTCGTCGACAACATGCTGCTGGTGGTGTGTCATTTCCACCTAAAGCCCACTTGATGGGCAAATAAAAATTGCAGCCTTGTAGTGCGATCACCCTGCTGTGAGAAAACAAAGATTTACTACACTTTGGAAATAAAATGCTACATTCTTATATGAACTTGAAAGAACATTCTTTCAAACACTATAAAGCCTGAGTACATACCAATAGAAGAACAACTTGTCCTCTCCTGCCCGCCCCCCCATCCCACCCCCCTCTCGTGGACAGCATGCTGCTGGTGGTGTGTGATTTCCACCAAAAGCCCACTTGATGAGCAAATAAAAATTACAGCCTTGTAGTGCGATCACCCTTCTGTAAGAATACAGAGATTTACTACACTTTGGAAATAAAATGCTACATTCTTATATGAACTTGAAAGAACAATCTTTCAAACACTATAAACCTGAGTACATACCGATAGAAGAACAACGTGTCCTCTCCTGCCCGCCCCCCCATCCCACCCCCCTCTCATGGACAGCATGCTGCTGGTGGTGTGTCATTTCCACCAAAAGCCCACTTGATGGGCAAATAAAAATTGCAGCCTTGTAGTGCGATCACCCTTCTCTGAGAATACAGAGATTTACTACACTTTGGAAATAAAATGCTACATTCTTATATGAACTTGAAAGAACATTCTTTCAAACACTATAAAGCCTGAGTACATACCAATAGAAGAACATCTTGTCCTCTCCTGCCCGCCCCCCCATACCACCCCCCTCTCGTGGACAGCATGCTGCTGGTGGTGTGTCATTTCCACCATAAGCCCACTTGATGAGCAAATAAAAATTGCAGCCTTGTAGTGCGATCACCCTTCTGTGAGAATACAGAGATTTACTACACTTTGGAAATAAAATGCTACATTCTTATATGAACTTGAAAGAACATTCTTTCAAACACCATAAAGCCTGAGTACATACCAATAGAAGAACAACGTGTCCTCTCCTGCCCGCCCCCCCATCCCACCCCCCTCTCGTGGACAACATGCTGCTGGTGGTGTGTCAATTCCACCAAAAGCCCACTTGATGGGCAAATAAAAATTGCAGCCTTGTAGTACAATCACCCTTCTGTGAGAATATAAAGATTTACTACTCTTTGGAAATAAAATGCTACATTCTTATATGAACTTGAAAGAACATTATTTCAAACATTATGAAGCCTGAGTACATACAAATAGAAGAACAACTTGTCCTCTCCTGCCTGCCCCCCCATCCCATTCCCCTCACGTGGACAGCATGCTGCTGGTGGTGTGTCATTTCCACCAAAAGCCCACTTGATGGGCAAATAAAAATTGCAGCCTTGTAGTGCGATCACCCTTCTGTGAGAATACAGAGATTTACTACACTTTGGAAATAAAATGCTACATTCTTATATGAACTTGAAAGAACATTCTTTCAAACACTATAATGCCTGAGTACTTACCAATAGAAGAACAACGTGTCCTCTCCTGCCGGCCCCCCCATCCCACCCCCCTCTCATGGACAGCATGCTGCTGGTGGTGTGTCATTTCCACCAAAAGCCCACTTGATGGGCAAATAAAAATTGCAGCCTTGTAGTGCGATCACCCTTCTGTGAGAATACAAAGATTAACTACACTTTGGAAATAAAATGCTACATTCTTATATGAACTTGAAAGAACATTCTTTCAAACACTATAAAGCCTGAGTACATACCAATAGAAGAGCAACTTGTCCTCTCCTGCCCGCCCCCCCCATCCCACCCCCCTCTCGTGGGCAGCATGCTGCTGGTGGTGTGTCATTTCCACCAAAAGCCCACTTGATGGGCAAATAAAAATTGCAGCCTTGTAGTGCAATCACCCTTCTGTGAGAATACAAAGATTTACTACACTTTGGAAATAAAATGCTACATTTTCATATGAACTTGAAAGAACATTCTTTCATACACTATAAAGCCTGAGTACATACCAATAGAAGAACAACTAGTCCTCTCCTGCCCGCCCCCCCTTCCCACCCCCCTCTCGTGGACAACATGCTGCTGGTGGTGTGTCATTTCCACCAAAAGCCCACTTGATGGGCAAATAAAAATTGCAGCCTTGTAGTGCGATCACCCAGCTGTGAGAAAACAAAGATTTACTACACTTTGGAAATAAAATGCTACATTCTTATATGAACTTGAAAGAACATTCTTTGAGACACTATAAAGCCTGAGTACATACCAATAGAAGAACAACTTGTCCTCTCCTGCCCGCCCCCCCATCCCACCCCCCTCTCGTGGTCAGCATGCTGCTGGTGGTGTGTGATTTCCACCAAAAGCCCACTTGATGAGCAAATAAAAATTGCAGCCATGTAGTGCCATCACCCTTCTGTGAGAATACGGAGATTTACTATACTTTGGAAATAAAATGCTACATTCTTATATGAACTTGAAAGAACATTCTTTCAAACACTATAATGCCTGAGTACTTACCAATAGAAGAACAACGTGTCCTCTCCTGCCTGCCCCCCCATCCCACCCCCCTCTCATGGACAGCATGCTGCTGGTAGTGTGTCATTTCCACCAAAAGCCCACTTGATGGGCAAATAAGAATTGCAGCCTTGTAGTACAATCACCCTTCTGTGAGAATACAAAGATTTACTAAACTTTGGAAATAAAATGCTACATTCTTATATGAACTTGAAAGAACATTATTTCAAACACTATGAAGCCTGAGTACATACCAATAGAAGAACAACTTGTCCTCTCCTGCCCGCCCCCCCATCCCATTCCCCTCACGTGGACAGCATGCTGCTGGTGGTGTGTCATTTCCACCAAAAGCCCACTTGATGGGCGAATAAAAATTGTAGCCTTGTAGTGCGATCACCCTTCTGTGAGAATACAAAGATTAACTACACTTTGGAAATAAAATGCTACATTCTTATATGAACTTGAAAGAACATTCTTTCAAACACTATAAAGCCTGAGTACATACCAATAGAAGAACAACTTGTCCTCTCCTGCCCGCCCCCCCATCCCACCCCCCTCTCGTGGACAGCATGCTGCTGGTGGTGTGTCACTTCCACCAAAAGCCCACTTGATGGGCAAATAAAAATTGCAGCCTTGTAGTGCGATCACCCTGCTGTGAGAAAGCAAAGATTTACTATACTTTGGAAATAAAATGCTACATTCTTATATGAACTTGAAAGAACATTCTTTCAAACACTATAAAGCCTGAGTACATACCAATTGAACAACAACTTGTCCTCTCCTGCCCGCCCCCACATCCCAGCTCCCACTCGTGGACAACATCCTGCTGGTGGTGTGTAATTTCCACAAAAAGCCCACTTGATGGGCAAATAAAAATTGCAGCCTTGTAGTGCAATCACCCCGCTGTGAGAAAACAAAGATTTACTACACTTTGGAAATAAAATGCTACATTCTTATATGAACTTGAAAGAACATTCCTTCAAACACTATAAAGCCTGAGTACATACCAATAGAAGAACAACTTGTCCTGTCCTGCCCGCCCCCCCATCCCACCCCCCTCTCATGGACAACATGCTGCTGGTGGTGTGTCCTTTCCACCAAAAGCCCACTTGATGGGCAAATACAAATTGCAGCTTTGTAGTGCGATCACCCTGCTGTGAGATAGCAAAGATTTACTACACTTTGGAAATAAAATGCTACATTCTTATATGAACTTGAAAGAACATTCTTTCATACACTATAAAGCCTGAGTACATACCAATAGAAGAACAACTAGTCCTCTCCTGCCCCCCCCCCATCCCACCCCCCTCTCGTGGACAACATGCTGCTGGTGGTGTGTCATTTCCACCAAAAGCCCACTTGATGGGCAAATAAAAATTGCAGCCTTGTAGTGCGATCACCCTGCTGTGAGAATACAAAGATTTACTACACTTTGGAAATAAAATGCTACATTCTTATATGAACTTGAAAGAACATTCTAACAAACACTATAAAGCCTGAGTACATACCAATAGATGAACAACTTTTCCTCTTCTGCCCGCCCCCCCATTCCACCCCCCTCTCGTGGACAGCATGCTGCTGGTGGTGTGTCATTTCCACTAAAAGCCCACTTGATGAGCAAATAAAAATTGCAGCCTTGTAGTGCGATATCACCTTTCTGTGAGAATACAAAGATTAACTACACTTTGGAAATAAAATGCTACATTCTTATATGAACTTGAAAGAACATTCTTTCAAACACTATAATGCCTGAGTACATACCAATAGAAGAACAACTTGTCCTCTCCTGCCCGCCCCCCCATCCCACCCCCCTCTCGTGGACAGCATGCTGCTGGTGGTGTGTCATTTCCACCAAAAGCCCACTTGATGGGCAAATAAAAATTGCAGCCTTGTAGTGCAATCACCCTTCTGTGAGAATACAAAGATTTACTACACTTTGGAAATAAAATGCTACATTCTTATATGAATTTGAAAGAACATTATTTCAAACACTATAAAGCCTGAGTACATACCAATAGAAGAACAACTTGTCCTCTCCAGCCCGCACCCCCATCCCATTCCCCTCACGTGGACAGCATGCTGCTGGTGGTGTGTCATTTCCACCAAAAGCCCACTTGATGGGCAAATAAAAATTGCAGCCTTGTATTGCGATCACCCTTCTGTGAGAATACAAAGATTAACTACACTTTGGAAATAAAATGCTACATACTTATATGAACTTGAAAGAACATTATTTCAAACACTATGAAGCCTGAGTACATACCAATAGAAGAACAACTTGTCCTCTCCTGCCCGCCCCCCCATCCCATTCCCCTCACGTGGACAGCATGCTGCTGGTGGTGTGTCACTTCCACCAAAAGCCCACTTGATGGGCAAATAAAAATTGCAGCCTTGTAGTGCGATCACCCTGCTGTGAGAATGTAAAGATTTACTATACTTTGGAAATAATATGCTACATTCTTATATGAACTTGAAAGAACATTCTTTCAATCACTATAAAGCCTGAGTACATACCAATTGAACAACAAGTTGTCCTCTCCTGCCCGCCCCCACATCCCACCTCCCACTCGTGGACAACATGCTGCTGGTGGTGTGTAATTTCCACAAAAAGCCCACTTGATGGGCAAATAAAAATTGCAGCCTTGTAGTGCGATCACCCTTCTGTGAGAATACAAAGATTAACTACACTTTGGAAATAAAATGCTACATTCTTATATGAACTTGAAAGAACATTCTTTCAAACACTATAAAGCCTGAGTACATACCAATAGAAGAACAACTTGTCCTCTCCTGCCCGCCCCCCCATCCCACCCCCCTCTCGTGGACAGCATGCTGTTGGTGGTGTGTCACTTCCACCAAAAGCCCTCTTGATGGGCAAATAAAAATTGCAGCCTTGTAGTGCGGTCACCCTGCTGTGAGAAAGCAAAGATTTACTATGCTTTGGAAATAAATGCTACATTCGTATATGAACTTGAAAGAACATTCTTTCAAACACTATAAAGCCTGAGTACATACCAATAGAAGAACAACTTGTCCTCTCCTGCCCGCCCCCCCATCCCACCTCCCACTCGTGGACAACATGCTGCTGGTGGTGTGTCATTTCCACAAAAAGCCCACTTGATGGGCAAATAAAAATTGCAGCCTTGTAGTGCGATCACCCTGCTGTGAGAAAACAAAGATTTACTACACTTTGGAAATAAAATGCTACATTCTTATATGAACTTGAAAGAACATTCTTTCAAACACTATAAAGCCTGAGTACATACCAATAGAAGAACAACTTGTCCTGTCCTGCCTGCCCCCCCATCCAACCCCCCTCTCATGGACAACATGCTGCTCGTGGTGTGTCATTTCCACCAAAAGCCCACTTCATGGGCAAATAAAAATTGCAGCCTTGTAGTGCGATCACCCTGCTGTGAGAAAGCAAAGATTTACTACACTTTGGAAATAAAATGCTACATTCTTATATGAACTTGAAAGAACATTCTTTCAAACACTATAAAGCCTGAGTACATACCAACGGAAGAACAACTTGTCCTCTCCTGCTCGCCCCCCCATTTCATCCCCCTCTCGTGGACAACATGCTGCTGGTGGTGTGTCATTTCCACCAAAAGCCCACTTGATGGGCAAATAAAAAGTTGCAGCCTTGTAGTGCGATCACCCTGCTGTGAGAAAGCAAAGGTTTACTACACTTTGGAAATAAAATGCTACATTCTTATATGAACTTGAAAGAACTTTCTTTCAAACACTATAAAGCCTGAGTACATACAAATAGAAGAACAACTTGTCCTCTCCTGCTCGCCCCCCCCGTCCCACGCCACTCTCGTGGACAACATGCTGCTGGTGGTGTGTCATTTCCAACAAAAGCCCAATTGTTGGGCAAATAAGAATTGCAGCCTTGTAGTGCGATCACCCTGCTGTGAGACAGCAAAGATTTACTACACTTTGGAAATAAAATGCTACATTCTTATATGAACTTGAAAGAACATTATTTCAAACACTATAAAGCCTGAGTACATACCAACAGAAGAACAACTTGTTCTCTCCTGCCCGCCCCCCATCCCACCCCCCTCTCGTGGGCAACATGCAGCTGGTGGTGTGTCATTTCCACCAAAAGCCCACTTGATGGGCAAATAAAAATTGCAGCCTTGTAGTGTGATCACCCTGCTGTGAGAGAGCAAAAATTTACTACACTTTGGAAATAAAATGCTACATTCTTATATGAACTTGAAAGAACATTCTTTCAAACACTATAAAGCCTGAGTACATACAAATAGAAGAACAACTTGTCCTCTCCTGCTCGCCCCCCCGTCCCACCCCACTCTCGTGGACAACATGCTGCTGGTGGTATGTCATTTCCAACAAAAGCCCACTTGTTGGGCAAATAAGAATTGCAGCCTCGTAGTGCGATCACCCTGCTGTGAGAAAGCAAAGATTTACTACACTTTGGAAATAAAATGCTACATTCTTATATGAACTTGAAAGAACATTACTTCAAACACTATAAAGCCTGAGTACATACCAATAGAAGAACAACTTGTTCTCTCCTGCCCGACCCCCCATCCCACCCCCCTCTCGTGGACAACATGCTGCTGGTGGTGTGTCATTTCCACCAAAAGCCCACTTGATGGGCAAATAAAAATTGCAGCCTTGTAGTGCGATCACCCTGCCGTGAGAAAACAAAGATTTACTACACTTTGGAAATAAAATGCTACATTCTTATATGAACTTGAAAGAACATTCTTTCAAACACATTAAAGCCTGAGTACATACCAATAGAAGAACAACTTGTCCTCTCCTGCCCGCCCCCCCCATCCCACCCCCCTCTCGTGGCCATCATGCTGCTGGTGGTGTGTCATTTCCACCAAAAGCCCACTTGATGGGCCAATAAAAATTGCAGCCTTGTAGTGCGATCACCCTTCTGTGAGAATACAAAGATTTACTACACTTTGGAAATAAAATGCTACATTCTTATATGAACTTGAAAGAACATTCTTTCATACACCATAAAGCCTGAGTACATACCAATAGAAGAACAACTAGTCCTCTCCAGCCCGCCCCCCCCCAATCCCACCCCCCTCTCGTGGACAACATGCTGCTGGTGGTATGTCATTTCCACCAAAAGCCCACTTAATGGGCAAATAAAAGTTGCAGCCTTGTTGTGCGATCACCCTGCTGTGAGAAAACAAAGATTTACTACACTTTGGAAAGAAAATGCTACATTCTTATACGAACTTGAAAGAACTTTCTTTCAAACACTATAAAGCCTGAGTACATACCAATAGAAGAACAACTTGTCCTCTCCGGCCCGCCCCCCCCCATCCCACCCCCCTCTCGTGGACATCATGCTGCTGGTGGTGTGTCATTTCCACCAAAAGCCCACTTGATGGGCAAATAAAAATTGCAGCCTTGTAGTGCGATCACCCTTCTGTGAGAATACAAAAATTTACTACACTTTGGAAATAAAATGCTACATTCTTATATGAACTTGAAAGAACATTCTTTAAAACACTATAAATCCTGAGTACATACCAATAGAAGAACAACTTGTCCTGTCCCGCCCGCTCCCCCACCCCACCCCCCTCTCATGGACAACATGCTGCTGGTAGTGTGTCATTTCCACCAAAAGCACACTTGATGGGCAAATAAAAATTGCAGCCTTGTAGTCCGATCACCCTGCTGTGAGAAAGCAAAGATTTACTACACTTTGGAAATAAAATGCTACATTCTTATATGAACTTGAAAGAACATTCTGTCAAACACTATAAAGCCTGAGTACATACCAATAGAAGAACAACGTGACCTCTCCTGCCCACCCCCCCATCCCACCCCCCTCTCATGGACAGATGGCTGCTGGTGGTGTGTCATTTCCACCAAAAGCCCACTTCATGGGCAAATAAAAATTGCAGCCTTGTAGTGCGATCAGCCTTCTGTGAGAATACAGAGATTTACTATACTTTGGAAATAAAATGCTACATTCTTATATGAACTTGAAAGAACATTCTTTCAAACACTATAAAGCCTGGGTACATACCAATAGAAGAACAACTTGTCCTCTCCTGCCCGCCCCCCCATCCCAACCCCCTCTCATGGACAGCATGCTACTGGTGGTGTGTGATTTCCACCAAAAGCCCACTTGATGAGCGAATAAAAATTGCAGCCTTGTAGTGCGATCACCCTTCTGTTAGAATACAGAGATTTACTACACTTTGGAAATAAAATGCTACATTCTTATATGAACTTGAAAGAACATTCTTTCAAACACCATAAAGCCTGAGTACATACCAATAGAAGAACAACGTGTCCTCTCCTGCCCGCTCCCCCATCCCACCCCCCTCTCGTGGACAACATGCTGCTGGTGGTGTGTCATTTCCACCAAAAGCCCACTTGATGGGCAAATAAAAATTGCAGCCTTGTAGTACAATCACTCTTCTGTGAGAATACAAAGATTTACTACACTTTGGAAATAAAATGCTACATTCTTATATGAACTTGAAAGAACATTCTTTCAAACACTATAATGCCTGAGTACTTACCAATAGAAGAACAACGTGTCCTCTCCTGACCGCCCCCCATCCCACCCCCCTCTCATGGACAGAATGCTGCTGGTGGTGTGTCATTTCCACCAAAAGCCCACTTGATGGGCAAATAAAAATTGCAGCCTTGTAGTACAATCACCCTTCTGTGAGAATACAAAGATTTACTACACTTTGGAAATAAATTGCTACATTCTTATATGAAGTTGAAAGAACATTATTTCAAACACTATGAAGCCTGAGTACATACAAATAGAAGAACAACTTGTCCTCTCCTGCTCGCCCCCCCTTCCCACCCCCCCTCTCGTGGACAACATGCTGCTGGTGGTGTGTCATTTCCACCAAAAGCCCACTTGATGGGCAAATAAATATTGCACCCTTGTAGTGCGATCACCCTGCTGTGAGAAAACAAAGATTTACTACACTTTGGAAATAAAATGCTACATTCTTATATGAACTTGAAAGAACATTTTTTGAAACACTATAAAGCCTGAGTACATACCAATAGAAGAACAACTTGTCCTCTCCTGCCCGCACCCCCATCCCACCCCCCTCTCGTGGACAGCATGCTGCTGGTGGTGTGTGATTTCCACCAAAAGCCCACTTGATGAGCAAATCAAAATTGCAGCCTTGTAGTGCGATCACCCTTCTGTGAGAATACAAAGATTTACTACACTTTGGAAATAAAATGCTACATTCTTATATGAACTTGAAAGAACATTCTTTCAAACACTATAATGCCTGAGTACTTACCAATAGAAGAACAACGTGTCCTCTCCTGCCCGCACCCCATCCCACCCCCCTCTCATGGACAGAATGCTGCTGGTGGTGTGTCATTTCCACCAAAAGCCCACTTGATGGGCAAATAAAAATTGCAGCCTTGTAGTACAATCACCCTTCTGTGAGAATACAAAGATTTACTACACTTTGGAAATAAAATGCTACATTCTTATATGAAGTTGAAAGAACATTATTTCAAACACTATGAAGCCTGAGTACATACAAATAGAAGAACAACTTGTCCTCTCCTGCTCGCCCCCCCTTCCCACCCCCCTCTCGTGGACAACATGCTGCTGGTGGTGTGTCATTTCCACCAAAAGCCCACTTGATGGGCAAATAAATATTGCACCCTTGTAGTGCGATCACCCTGCTGTGAGAAAACAAAGATTTACTACACTTTGGAAATAAAATGCTACATTGTTATATGAACTTGAAAGAACATTCTTTGAAACACTATAAAGCCTGAGTACATACCAATAGAAGAACAACTTGTCCTCTCCTGCCCGCCCACCCATCCCACCCCCCTCTCGTGGACAGCATGCTGCTGGTGGTGTGTGATTTCCACCAAAAGCCCACTTGATGAGCAAATCAAAATTGCAGCCTTGTAGTGCGATCACCCTTCTGTGAGAATACAAAGATTTACTATACTTTGGAAATAAAATGCTACATTCTTATATGAACTTGAAAGAACATTCTTTGAAACACTATAAAGCCTGAGTACATACCAATAGAAGAACAACGTGTCCTCTCCTGCCCGCTCAACCATCCCACCCCCCTCTCGTGGACAACATGCTGCTGGTGGTGTGTCATTTCCACCAAAAGCCCACTTGATGGGCAAATAAAAATTGCAGCCTTGTAGTACAATCACCCTTCTGTGAGAATACAAAGATTTACTACACTTTGGAAATAAAATGCTACATTCTTATATGAACTTGAAAGAACATTATTTCAAACACTATGAAGCCTGAGTACATACCAATAGAAGAACAACTTGTCCTCTCCTGCCCGCCACCCCATCCCATTCCCCTCACGTGGACAGCATGCTGCTGGTGGTGTGTCATTTCCACCAAAAGCCCACTTGATGGGCAAATAAAAATTGCAGCCTTGTAGTGCGATCACCCTTCTGTGAGAATACAAAGATTAACTACACTTTGGAAATAAAAGGCTACATTCTAATATGAACTTGAAAGAACATTCTTTCAAACACTATAAAGCCTGAGTACATACCAATAGAAGAACAACTTGTCCTCTCCTGCCCGCCCCCCCATCCCACCTCCCACTCGTGGACAACATGCTGCTGGTGGTGTGTCATTTTCACAAAAAGCCCACTTGATGGGCAAATAAAAATTGCAGCCTTGTAGTGCGATCACCCTGCTGTGAGAAAACAAAGATTTACTACACTTTGGAAATTAAATGCTACATTCTTATATGAACTTGAAAGAACATTCTTTCAAACACTATAAAGCCTGAGTACATACCAACGGAAGAACAACTTGTCCTCTCCTGCTCGCCCCCCCATATCATCCCCCTCTCGTGGACAACATGCTGCTGGTGGTGTGTCATTTCCACCAAAAGCCCACTTGATGGGCAAATAAAAAGTTGCAGCCTTGTAGTGCGATCACCCTGCTGTGAGAAAGCAAAGGTTTACTACACTTTGGAAATAAAATGCTACATTCTTATATGAACTTGAAAGAACTTTCTTTCAAACACTATAAAGCCTGAGTACATACAAATAGAAGAACAACTTGTCCTCTCCTGCTCGCCCCCCCGTCCCACCCCACTCTCATGGACAACATGCTGCTGGTGGTGTGTCATTTCCACCAAAAGCCCACTTGATGGGCCAATAAAAATTGCAGCCTTGTAGTGTGATCACCCTTCTGTGAGAATACAAAGATTTACTACACTTTGGAAATAAAATGCTACATTCTTATATGAACTTGAAAGAACATTCTTTCATACACTATAAAGCCTGAGTACATACCAATAGAAGAACAACTAGTCCTCTCCTGCCCGCCCCCCCCCATCCCACCCCCCTCTCGTGGACAACATGCTGCTGGTGGTATGTCATTTCCACCAAAAGCCCACTTAATGGGCAAATAAAAGTTGCAGCCTTGTTGTGCGATCACCCTGCTGTGAGAAAACAAAGATTTACTACACTTTGGAAATAAAATGCTACATTCTTATACGAACTTGAAAGAACATTCTTTCAAACACTATAAGGCCTGAGTACATACCAATAGAAGAACAGCTTGTCCTCTCCTGCCCGCCCCCCCCCCCCCCCATCCCACCCCCCTCTCGTGGACATCATGCTGCTGGTGGTGTGTCATTTCCACCAAAAGCCCACTTGATGGGCAAATAAAAATTGCAGCCTTGTAGTGCGATCACCCTGCTGTGAGAAAGCAAAGATTTACTACACTTTGGAAATAAAATGCTACATTCTTATATGAACTTGAAAGAACATTCTTTCAAACACTATAAAGCCTGAGTACATACCAATAGAAGAACAACGTGTCCTCTCCTGCCCGCCCCCCCCATCCCACCCCCCTCTCATGGACAGATGGCTGCTGGTGGTGTGTCATTTCCACCAAAAGCCCACTTCATGGGCAAATAAAAATTGCAGCCTTGTAGTGCGATCAGCCTTCTGTGAGAATACAGAGATTTACTACACTTTGGAAATAAAATGCTACATTCTTATATGAACTTGAAAGAACTTTCTTTCAAACACTATAAAGCCTGAGTACATACCAATAGAAGAACAACTTGTCCTCTCCTGCCCGCCCCCCCCATCCCACCCCCTTCTCGTGGACAGCATGCTGCTGGTGGTGTGTGACCACCAAAAGCACACTTGATGACCAAATAAAAATTGCAGCCTTGTAGTGCGATCACCCTTCTGTTAGAATACAGAGATTTACTACACTTTGGAAATAAAATGCTACATTCTTATATGAACTTGAAAGAACATTTTTTCAAACACCATAAAGCCTGAGTACATACCAATAGAAGAACAACGTGTCCTCTCCTGCCCGCTCCCCCATCCCACCCCCCTCTCGTGGACAACATGCTGCTGGTGGTGTGTCATTTCCACCAAAAGCCCACTTGATGGGCAAATAAAAATTGCAGCCTTGTAGTACAATCACCCTTCTGTGAGAATACAAAGATTTACTACACTTTGGAAATAAAATGCTACATTCTTATATGAACTTGAAACAACATTCTTTCAAACACTATAATGCCTGAGTACTTACCAATAGAAGAACAACGTGTCCTCTCCTGCCCGCCCCCCATCCCACCCCCCTCTCATGGACAGCATGCTGCTGGTGGTGTGTCATTTCCACCAAAAGCCCACTTGATGGGCAAATAAAAATTGCAGCCTTGTAGTACAATCACCCTTCTGTGAGAATACAAAGATTTACTACACTTTGGAAATAAAATGCTACATTCTTATATGAAGTTGAAAGAACATTATTTCAAACACTATGAAGCCTGAGTACATACAAATAGAAGAACAACTTGTCCTCTCCTGCTCGCCCCCCCTTCCCACCCCCCTCTCGTGGACAACATGCTGCTGGTGGTGTGTCATTTCCACCAAAAGCCCACTTGATGGGCAAATAAAAATTGCACCCTTGTAGTGCGATCACCCTGCTGTGAGAAAACAAAGATTTACTACACTTTGGAAATAAAATGCTACATTCTTATATGAACTTGAAAGAACATTCTTTGAAACACTACAAAGCCTGAGTACATACCAATAGAAGAACAACTTGTCCTCTCCTGCTCGCCCCCCCATTTCATCCCCCTCTCGTGGACAACATGCTGCTGGTGGTGTGTCATTTCCACCAAAAGCCCACTTGATGGGCAAATAAAAAATTGCAGCCTTGTAGTGCGATCACCCTGCTGTGAGAAAGCAAAGATTTACTACACTTTGGAAATAAAATGCTACATGCTTATATGAACTTGAAAGAACTTTCTTTCAAACACTATAAAGCCTGAGTACATACAAATAGAAGAACAACTTGTCCTCTCCTGCTCGCCCCCCCGTCCCACCCCACTCTCATGGCCAACATGCTGCTGGTGGTGTGTCATTTCCACCAAAAGCCCACTTGTTGGGCAAATAAGAATTGCAGCCTTGTAGTGCGATCACCCTGCTGTGAGAAAGCAAAGATTTACTACACTTTGGAAATAAAATGCTACATTCTTATATGAACTTGAAAGAACATTATTTCAAACACTATAAAGCCTGAGTACATACCAATAGAAGAACTACTTGTTCTCTCCTGCCCGCCCCCCATCCCACTCCCCTCTCATGGACAACATGCAGCTGGTGGTGTGTCATTTCCACCAAAAGCCCACTTGATGGGCAAATAAAAATTGCAGCCTTGTAGTGCGATCACCCTGCTGTAGGATAGCAAAAATTTACTACTCTTTGGAAATAAAATGCTACATTCTTATATGAACATGAAAGAACATTCTTTGAAACACTATAAAGCCTGAGTACAAACAAATAGAAGAACAACTTGTCCTCTCCTGCTCGCCCCCGCCGTCCCACCCCACTCTCGTGGACAACATGCTGCTGGTGGTGTGTCATTTCCACCAAAAGCCCACTTGTTGGGCAAATAAGAATTGCAGCCTTGTAGTGCGATCACCCTGCTGTGAGAAAGCAAAGATTTACTACACTTTGGAAATAAAATGCTACATTCTTATATGAACTTGAAAGAACATTACTTCAAACACTATAAAGCCTGAGTACATACCAATAGAAGAACAACTTGTTCTCTGCTACCCCGCCCCCCCATCCCACCCCCCTCTCGTGGACAACATGCTGCTGGTGGTGTGTCATTTCCACCAAAAGCCCACTTGTTGAGCAAATAAAAATTGCAGCCTTGTAGTGCGATTACCCTGCTGTGAGAAAACTAACATTTACAACACTTTGGAAATAAAATGCTACATTCTTATATGAACTTGAAAGAACGTTCTTTCAAACACATTAAAGCCTGAGTACATACCAATAGAAGAACAACTTGTCCTCTCCTGCCCGCCCCCCCCATCCCACCCCCCTCTCGTGGACATCATGCTGCTGGTGGTGTGTCATTTCCACCAAAAGCCCACTTGATGGGCAAATAAAAATTGCAGCCTTGTAGTGCGATCACCCTTCTGTGAGAATACAAAGATTTACTACACATTGGAAATAAAATGCTACATTCTTATATGAACTTGAAAGAACATTCATTCATTCACTATAAAGCCTGAGTACATACCAATAGAAGAACAACTAGTCCTCTCCTGCCCGCCCCCCCCCCCATCCCACCCCCCTCTCGTGGACGACATGCTGCTGGTGGTATGTCATTTCCACCAAAAGCCCACTTGATGGCAAATAAAAATTGCAGCCTTGTTGTGCGATCACCCTGCTGTGAGAAAACAAAGATTTACTACACTTTGGAAATAAAACGCTACATTCTTATATGAACTTGAAAGAACATTCTTTCAAACACTATAAAGCCTGAGTACACACCAATAGAAGAACAACTTGTCCTCTTCTGCCCGCCCTCCCATCCCACCCCCCTCTCGTGGACAGCATGCTGCTGGTGGTGTGTCATTTCCACCAAAAGCCCACTTGATGAGCAAACAAAAATAGCAGCCTTGTAGTGCGATCACCCTTCTGTGAGAATACAAAGATTTACTACACTTTGGAAATAAAATGCTACATTCTTATATGAACTTGAAAGAACATTCTTTCAAACACTATAATGCCTGAGCACATACCAATAGAAGAACAACTTGTCCTCTCCTGCCCGCCCCCCCATCCCACCCTCCTCTCATGGACAGCATGCTGCTGGTGGTGTGTCATTTCCACCAAAAGCCCACTTGATGGGCAAATAAAAATTGCAGCCTTGTAGTGCAATCACCCTTCTGTGAGAATACAAAGATTTACTACACTTTGGAAATAAAATGCTACATTCTTATATGAACTTGAAAGAACATTCTTTCAAACACTATAAAGCCTGAGTACATACCAATAGAAGAACAACTTGTCTTCTCCTGCCCGCCCCCCCATCCCACCCCCCTCTCGTGGACAGCATGCTGCTGGTGGTGTGTCACTTCCACCAAAAGCCCACTTGATGGGCAAATAAAAATTGCAGCCTTGTAGTGCGATCACCCTGCTGTGAGAAAGCAAAGATTTACTATACTTTGGAAATAAAATGCTACATTCTTATATGAACTTGAAAGAACATTCTTTCAAACACTATAAAGCCTGAGTACATACCAATGGAAGAACAACATGTCCTCTCCTGCTCGCCCCCCCATTTCACCCCCCTCTCGTGGACAACATGCTGCTGGTGGTGTGTCATTTCCACCAAAAGCCCACTTGTTGGGCAAATAAGAATTGCAGCCTTGTAGTGCAATCACCCTGCTGTGAGAAAGCAAAGATTTACTTCACTTTGGAAATAAAATGCTACATTCTTATATGAACTTGAAAGAACATAATTTCAAACACTATAAAGCCTGAGTACATACTAATAGAAGAACAACTTGTTCTCTCCTGCCCGCCCACCCATCCCACCCCCCTCTCGTGGACAACATGCAGCTGGTGGTGTGTCATTTCCACCAAAAGCCCACTTGATGGGCAAATAAAAATTGCAGCCTTGTAGTGCGATCACCCTCCTGTGAGAAAGCAAAAATTTACTACACTTTGGAAATAAAATGCTACATTCTTATATGAACTTGAAAGATCATTCTTTCAAACACTATAAAGCCTGAGTACATACCAATAAAAGAACAACTTGTCCTGTCCTGCTCGCCCCCCATCCCACCCCCCTCTCGTGGACAAAATGCTGCTGGTGGTGTGTCATTTCCACCAAAAGCCCACTTGATGGGCAAATAAAAATTGCAGCCTTGTGCTGCGATCACCCTGCTGTGAGAAAACAAAGATTTACTACATTTTGGAAATAAAATGCTACATTCTTATATGAACTTGAAACAACATTTTTTCAAACACTATAAAGCCTGAATACATACCAATAGAAGAACAACTTATCCTCTCCTGCCCGCCCCCCCCATCCCACCCCCCTCTCGTGGACAACATGCTGCTGGTGGTGTGTCATTTCCATCAAAAGCCCACTTGACTGGCAAAAAAAAATTGGAGCCTTGTAGTGCGATCACCCTGTTGTGAGAAAACAAAGATTTACTACACTTTGGAAATAAAATGCTACATTCTTATATGAACTTGAAAGAATATTCTTTCAAACACTATAAAGCTTGAGTACATACCAATAGAAGAACAACTTGTCCTCTCCTGCCTGCCCCACATCCCACCCCCCTCTCGTGGACAGCATGCTACTGGTGGTGTGTCATTTCCACCAATAGCCCACTTGATGGGCAAATAAAAATTGCAGCCTTGTAGTGCGACCACCCTTCTGTGAGAATACAAAGATTTACTACACTTTGGAAATAAAATGCTACATTCTTATATGAACTTGAAAGAACATTCTTTCAAACACTATAAAGCCTGATTACATACCAATAGAAGAACAACTTGTCCTCTCCTGCCCGCCCCCCCATCCCACCCCCCTCTCGTGGACGGCATGCTGCTGGTGGTGTGTCATTTCCACCAAAACCCCACTTTATGGGCAAATAAAAATTGCAGCCTTGTAGTGCGATCACCCTTCTGTGTGAACACAAAAATTAACTACACTTTGGAAATAAAATGCTACATTCTTATATGAACTTGAAAGAACTTTCTTTCAAACACTATAAAGCCTGAGTACATACCAATAGAAGAACAACTTGTCCTCTCCTGCCCGCCCCCCATCCCACCCCCCTCTCGTGGACAACTTGCTGCTGGGAGAGTGTCATTTTCACCAAAAGCCCACTTGATGGGCAAATAAAAATTGCAGCCATGTAGTGCGATCACCCTTCTGTGAGAATACAAAGATTTACTACACTTTGGAAATAAAATGCTACATTCTTATATGAACTTGAAAGAACATTCTTTCAAACATTATAAAGCCTGAGTACATACCAATAGAAGAACAACTTGTCCTCTCCTGCCAGCCCCCCCATCCCACCCCCCTCTCGTGGACAACATGCTGCTGGTGGTGTGTCATTTCCACCCAAGGCCCACTTGATGGGCAAATAAAAATTGCAGCCTTGTAGTGCGATCACCCTGCTGTGAGAAAGCAAAGATTTACTACACTTTGGAAATAAAATGCTACATTCTTATATGAACTTTAAAGAACATTCTTTCAAACACTATAAAGCCTGAGTACATAAAAATAGAAGAACAACTTGTCCTCTACTGCTCGCTCCGCATCCCACCCCCCTCTCGTGGACAACATGCTGCTGGTGGTGTGTCATTTCCACAAAAAGCCCACTTGATGGGCAAATAAAAATTGCAGCCTTGTAGTGCGATCACCCTGCTGTGAGAAAACAAAGATTTACTACCCTTTGGAAATAAATGCTACATTCTTATATGAACTTGAAAGAACATTCTTTCAAACACTATAAAGCCTGAGTACATACCAATAGAAGAACAACTTGTCCTCTTTCGCTCACCCCCCCATCCCACCCCCCTCTCATGGACAACATGCTGCTGGTGGTGTGTCATTTCCATTTCCACCAAAAGCCCACTTGATGGGCAAATAAAAATTGCAGCCTTGTAGTGCGATCACCCTTCTGTGAGAATACAAAGATTTACTACACTTTGGAAATAAAATGTTACATTCTTATATGAACTTGAAAGAACATTCTTTCAAACACTATAAAGCCTGAGTACATACCAATAGAACAACAACTTGTCCTCTTACGTTCCCCCCCCCTCCTCCCCCACACCCCCCCCCCCCACACCACCCTCTCGTGGACAACATGCTGCTGGTAGTGTGTCATTTCCACCAAAAGCCCACTTGATGGGCAAATAAAAATTGCAGCCTTGTTGTGCGATCACCCTGCTGTGTGAAAGCAAAAATTTACTACACTTTGGAAATAAAATGCTACATTCTTACATGAACTTGAAAGAACATTCTTTCAAAGACTATAAAGCCTGAGTATATACCAATAGAAGAACAACTTGTCTCTCCTGCTCGCCCCCCATCCCACCACCCTCTCGTGGACAACATGCTGCTGGTGGTGTGTCATTTCCACCAAAAGCCCACTTATTGGGCAAATATAAAATTGCAGCCTTGTAGTGCGATCACCCTGCTGTGAGAAAAAAAGATTTACTACATTTTGGAAATAAAATGCTACATTCTTATATGAACTTGAAAGAACATTTTTTCAAACACTATAAAGCCTGAGTACATATCAATAGAAGAACAACTTGTCCTCTCCTGCACGCCCCCCCATCCCACCCCCCCTCTCGTGGACAACATGCTGCTGGTGGTGTGTTATTTCCACCAAAAGCCCACTTGACTGGCAAATAAAAATTGCAGCCTTGTAGTGCGATCACCCTGTTGTGAGAAAACAAAGATTTACTACACTTTGGAAATAAAATGCTACATTCTTATATGAACTTGAAAGAATATTCTTTCAAACACTATAAATCCTGAGTACATACCAATAGAAGAACAACTTGTCCTCTCCTGCTTGCCCCCCCATTTTATCCCCCTCTCATGGACAACATGCTGCTGGTGGTGTGTCATTTCCACCAAAAGCCCACTTGATGGGCAAATAAAAAATTGCAGCCTTTTAGTGCGATCACCCGGCTGTGAGAAAGCAAAGATTTACTACACTTTGGAAATAAAATGCTACATTCTTATATGAACTTGAAAGAACATTCTTTCAAACACTATAAAGCCTGAGTACATACCAATAGAAGAACAACTTGTCCTCTCCTGCCAGCCCCCCCATCCCACCCCCCTCTCGTGGACAACATGCTGCTGGTGGTGTGTCATTTCCACCAAAGGCCCACTTGTTGGGCAAATAAAAATTGCAGCCTTGTAGTGCGATCACCCTGCTGTGAGAAAGCAAAGATTTACTAATCTTTGGAAATGAAATGCTACATTCTTATATGAACTTTAAAGAACATTCTTTCAAACACTATAAAGCCTGAGTACATACCAATAGAAGAACAACTTGTCCTCTTTCGCTCGCCCCCCCATCCCACCCCCCTCTCGTGGACAACATGGTGCTGGTGGTGTGTCATTTCCATTTCCACCAAAAGCCCACTTGATGGGCAAATAAAAATTGCAGCCTTGTAGTGCGATCACCCTTCTGTGAGAATACAAAGATTTACTACACTTTGGAAATAAAATGCTACATTCTTATATGAACTTGAAAGAACATTCTTTCAAACACTATAAAGCCTGAGTACATACCAATAGAACAACAACTTGTCCTCTTACGTTCACCCCACCTCCTCCCCCCCCCCCCCACACCACCCTCTCGTGGACAACATGCTGCTGGTAGTGTGTCATTTCCAGCAAAAGCCCACTTGATGGGCGAATAAAAATTGCAGCCTTGTTGTGCGATCACCCTGCTGTGAGAAAGCAAAAATTTACTACACTTTGGAAATAATATGCTACATTCTTATATGAACTTGAAAGAACATTCTTTCAAACACTATAAAGCCTGAGTACATACCAATAAAAGAACAACTTGTCCTGTCCTGCTCGCCCCCCATCCCACCCCGATCTCGTGGACAACATGCTGCTGGTGGTGTGTCATTTCCACCAAAAGCCCACTTGATGGGCAAATAAAAATTGCAGCCTTGTGGTGCGATCACCCTGCTGTGAGAAAACAAAGATTTACTACATTTTGGAAATAAAATGCTACATTCTTATATGAACTTGAAAGAACATTTTTTCAAACACTATAAAGCCTGAGTACACACCAATAGAAGAACAACTTATCCTCTCCTGCCCGCCCCCCCCATCCCACCCCCCTCTCGTGGACAACATGCTGCTGGTGGTGTGTCATTTCCATCAAAAGCCCACTTGACTGGCAAAAAAAAATTGCAGCCTTGTAGTACGATCACCCTGTTGTGAGAAAACAAAGATTTACTACACTTTGGAAATAAAATGCTACATTCTTATATGAACTTGAAAGAACATTCTTTCAAACACTATAAAGCCTGAGTACATACCAATAGATGAACAACTTGTCCTCTCCTGCCTGCCCCACATCCCACCCCCCTCTCTTGGACAGCATGCTACTGGTGGTGTGTCATTTCCACCAATAGCCCACTTGATGGGCAAATAAAAATTGCAGCCTTGTAGTGCGACCACCCTTCTGTGAGAATACAAAGATTTACTACACTTTGGAAATAAAATGCTACATTCTTATATGAACTTGAAAGAACATTCTTTCAAACACTATAAAGCCTGAGTACATACCAATAGAAGAACAACTTGTCCTCTCCTGCCCGCCCCCCCATCCCACCCCCCTCTCGCGGATGGCATGCTGCTGGTGGTGTGTCATTTCCACCAAAAGCCCACTTGATGGGCAAATAAAAAATTGCAGCCTTGTAGTGCGATCACCCTGCTGTGAGAAAGCAAAGATTTACTACACTTTGGAAATAAAATGCTACATGCTTATATGAACTTGAAAGAACTTTCTTTCAAACACTATAAAGCCTGAGTACATACAAATAGAAGAACAACTTGTCCTCTCCTGCTCGCCCCCCCGTCCCACCCCACTCTCGTGGACAACATGCTGCTGGTGGTGTGTCATTTCCACCAAAACCCCACTTGTTGGGCAAATAAGAATTGCAGCCTTGTAGTGCGATCACCCTGCTGTGAGAAAGCAAAGATTTACTACACTTTGGAAATAAAATGCTACATTCTTAAATGAACTTGAAAGAACATTATTTCAAACACTATAAAGCCTGAGTACATACCAATAGAAGAACTACTTGTTCTCTCCTGCCCGCCCCCCATCCCACCCTCTCTCGTGGACCACATGCAGCTGGTGGTGTGTCATTTCCACCAAAAGCCCACTTGATGGGCAAATAAAAATTGCAGCCTTGTAGTGCGATCACCCTGCTGTGAGAAAGCAAAAATTTACTACACTTTGGAAATAAAATGCTACATTCTTATATGAACTTGAAAGAACATTTTTTGAAACACTATAAAGCCTGAGTACATACCAATAGAAGAACAACTTGTCCTCTCCTGCTCGCCCCCCCGTCCCACCCCACTCTCGTGGACAACATGCTGCTGGTGGTGTGTCATTTCCAACAAAAGCCCACTTGTTGGGCAAATAAGAATTGCAGCCTTGTAGTGCGATCACCCTGCTGTGAGAAAGCAAAGATTTACTACACTTTGGAAATAAAATGCTACATTCTTATATGAACTTGAAAGAACATTACTTCAAACACTATAAAGCCTGAGTACATACCAATAGAAGAACAACTTGTTCTCTGCTGCCCGCCCCCCCATCCCACCCCCCTCTCGTGGACAACATGCTGCTGGTGGTGTGTCATTTCCACCAAAAGCCCACTTGATGGGCAAATAAAAATTGCAGCCTTGTAGTGCGATCACCCTTCTGTGAGAATACAAAGATTTACTACACATTGGAAATAAAATGCTACATTCTTATATGAACTTGAAAGAACATTCTTTCATCCACTATAAAGCTTGAGTACATACCAATAGAAGAACAACTAGTCCTCTCCTGCCCGCCCCCCCCCCCCCCCCCATCCCAACCCCCTCTCGAGGACAACATGCTGCTGGTGGTATGTCATTTCCACCAAAAGCCCACTTGATGGCAAATAAATATTGCAGCCTTGTTGTGCGATCACCCTGCTGTGAGAAAACAAAGATTTACTACACTTTGGAAATAAAATGCTACATTCTTATATGAACTTGAAAGAACATTCTTTCAAACACTATAAAGCCTGAGTACATACCAATAGAAGAACAACTTGTCCTCTTCTGCCCGCCCTCCCATCCCACCCCCCTCTCGTGGACAGCATGCTGCTGGTGGTGTGTCATTTCCACCAAAAGCCCACTTGAAGAGCAAACAAAAATAGCAGCCTTGTAGTGCGATCACCCTTCTGTGAGAATACAAAGATTTACTACACTTTGGAAATAAAATGCTACATTCTTATATGAACTTGAAAGAACATTCTTTCAACACTATAATGCCTGAGCACATACCAATAGAAGAACAACTTGTCCTCTCCTGCCCGCCCCCCCATCCCACCCTCCTCTCATGGACAGCATGCTGCTGGTGGTGTGTCATTTCCACCAAAAGCCCACTTGATGGGCAAATAAAAATTGCAGCCTTGTAGTGCGATCACCCTGTTGTGAGAAAACAAAGATTTACTACACTTTGGAAATAAATTGCTACATTCTTATATGAACTTGTACGAACATACTTTATAACACTATAAAGCCTGAGTACATACCAATAGATGAACAACTTGTCCTCTCCTGCCTGCCCCACATCCCACCCCCCTCTCTTGGACAGCATGCTACTGGTGGTGTGTCATTTCCACCAATAGCCCACTTGATGGGCAAATAAAAATTGCAGCCTTGTAGTGCGACCACCCTTCTGTGAGAATACAAAGATTTACTACACTTTGGAAATAAAATGCTACATTCTTATATGAACTTGAAAGAACATTCTTTCAAACACTATAAAGCCTGAGTACATACCAATAGAAGAACAACTTGTCCTCTCCTGCCCGCCCCCCCATCCCACCCCCCTCTCGCGGATGGCATGCTGCTGGTGGTGTGTCATTTCCACCAAAAGCCCACTTGATGGGCAAATAAAAAATTGCAGCCTTGTAGTGCGATCACCCTGCTGTGAGAAAGCAAAGATTTACTACACTTTGGAAATAAAATGCTACATGCTTATATGAACTTGAAAGAACTTTCTTTCAAACACTATAAAGCCTGAGTACATACAAATAGAAGAACAACTTGTCCTCTCCTGCTCGCCCCCCCGTCCCACCCCACTCTCGTGGACAACATGCTGCTGGTGGTGTGTCATTTCCACCAAAACCCCACTTGTTGGGCAAATAAGAATTGCAGCCTTGTAGTGCGATCACCCTGCTGTGAGAAAGCAAAGATTTACTACACTTTGGAAATAAAATGCTACATTCTTATATGAACTTGAAAGAACATTATTTCAAACACTATAAAGCCTGAGTACATACCAATAGAAGAACTACTTGTTCTCTCCTGCCCGCCCCCCATCCCACCCCCCTCTCGTGGACCACATGCAGCTGGTGGTGTGTCATTTCCACCAAAAGCCCACTTGATGGGCAAATAAAAATTGCAGCCTTGTAGTGCGATCACCCTGCTGTGAGAAAGCAAAAATTTACTACACTTTGGAAATAAAATGCTACATTCTTATATGAACTTGAAAGAACATTTTTTGAAACACTATAAAGCCTGAGTACATACCAATAGAAGAACAACTTGTCCTCTCCTGCTCGCCCCCCCGTCCCACCCCACTCTCGTGGACAACATGCTGCTGGTGGTGTGTCATTTCCAACAAAAGCCCACTTGTTGGGCAAATAAGAATTGCAGCCTTGTAGTGCGATCACCCTGCTGTGAGAAAGCAAAGATTTACTACACTTTGGAAATAAAATGCTACATTCTTATATGAACTTGAAAGAACATTACTTCAAACACTATAAAGCCTGAGTACATACCAATAGAAGAACAACTTGTTCTCTGCTGCCCGCCCCCCCATCCCACCCCCCTCTCGTGGACAACATGCTGCTGGTGGTGTGTCATTTCCACCAAAAGCCCACTTGATGGGCAAATAAAAATTGCAGCCTTGTAGTGCGATCACCCTTCTGTGAGAATACAAAGATTTACTACACATTGGAAATAAAATGCTACATTCTTATATGAACTTGAAAGAACATTCTTTCATCCACTATAAAGCTTGAGTACATACCAATAGAAGAACAACTAGTCCTCTCCTGCCCGCCCCCCCCCCCATCCCACCCCCCTCTCGTGGACAACATGCTGCTGGTGGTATGTCATTTCCACCAAAAGCCCACTTGATGGCAAATAAATATTGCAGCCTTGTTGTGCGATCACCCTGCTTTGAGAAAACAAAGATTTACTACACTTTGGAAATAAAATGCTACATTCTTATATGAACTTGAAAGAACATTCTTTCAAACACTATAAAGCCTGAGTACATACCAATAGAAGAACAACTTGTCCTCTTCTGCCCGCCCTCCCATCCCACCCCCCTCTCGTGGACAGCATGCTGCTGGTGGTGTGTCATTTCCACCAAAAGTCCACTTGAAGAGCAAACAAAAATAGCAGCCTTGTAGTGCGATCACCCTTCTTTGAGAATACAAAGATTTACTACACTTTGGAAATAAAATGCTACATTCTTATATGAACTTGAAAGAACATTCTTTCAACACTATAATGCCTGAGCACATACCAATAGAAGAACAACTTGTCCTCTCCTGCCCGCCCCCCATCCCACCCCCCTCTCGTGGACCACATGCAGCTGGTGGTGTGTCATTTCCACCAAAAGCCCACTTGATGGGCAAATAAAAATTGCAGCCTTGTAGTGCGATCACCCTGCTGTGAGAAAGCAAAAATTTACTACACTTTGGAAATAAAATGCTACATTCTTATATGAACTTGAAAGAACATTCTTTCAAACACTATAAAGCCTGAGTACATACCAATAGAAGAACAACTTGTCCTCTCCTGCCCGCCCCCCCATCCCACCCCCCTCTCGCGGATGGCATGCTGCTGGTGGTGTGTCATTTCCACCAAAAGCCCACTTGATGGGCAAATAAAAAATTGCAGCCTTGTAGTGCGATCACCCTGCTGTGAGAAAGCAAAGATTTACTACACTTTGGAAATAAAATGCTACATGCTTATATGAACTTGAAAGAACTTTCTTTCAAACACTATAAAGCCTGAGTACATACAAATAGAAGAACAACTTGTCCTCTCCTGCTCGCCCCCCCGTCCCACCCCACTCACGTGGACAACATGCTGCTGGTGGTGTGTCATTTCCACCAAAACCCCACTTGTTGGGCAAATAAGAATTGCAGCCTTGTAGTGCGATCACCCTGCTGTGAGAAAGCAAAGATTTACTACACTTTGGAAATAAAATGCTACATTCTTATATGAACTTGAAAGAACATTATTTCAAACACTATAAAGCCTGAGTACATACCAATAGAAGAACTACTTGTTCTCTCCTGCCCGCCCCCCATCCCACCCCCCTCTCGTGGACCACATGCAGCTGGTGGTGTGTCATTTCCACCAAAAGCCCACTTGATGGGCAAATAAAAATTGCAGCCTTGTAGTGCGATCACCCTGCTGTGAGAAAGCAAAAATTTACTACACTTTGGAAATAAAATGCTACATTCTTATATGAACTTGAAAGAACATTTTTTGAAACACTATAAAGCCTGAGTACATACCAATAGAAGAACAACTTGTCCTCTCCTGCTCGCCCCCCCGTCCCACCCCACTCTCGTGGACAACATGCTGCTGGTGGTGTGTCATTTCCAACAAAAGCCCACTTGTTGGGCAAATAAGAATTGCAGCCTTGTAGTGCGATCACCCTGCTGTGAGAAAGCAAAGATTTACTACACTTTGGAAATAAAATGCTACATTCTTATATGAACTTGAAAGAACATTACTTCAAACACTATAAAGCCTGAGTACATACCAATAGAAGAACAACTTGTTCTCTGCTGCCCGCCCCCCCATCCCACCCCCCTCTCATGGACAACATGCTGCTGGTGGTGTGTCATTTCCACCAAAAGCCCACTTGATGGGCAAATAAAAATTGCAGCCTTGTAGTGCGATCACCCTTCTGTGAGAATACAAAGATTTACTACACATTGGAAATAAAATGCTACATTCTTATATGAACTTGAAAGAACATTCTTTCATCCACTATAAAGCTTGAGTACATACCAATAGAAGAACAACTAGTCCTCTCCTGCCCGCCCCCCCCCCCCCCCATCCCACCCCCCTCTCGTGGACAACATGCTGCTGGTGGTATGTCATTTCCACCAAAAGCCCACTTGATGGCAAATAAATATTGCAGCCTTGTTGTGCGATCACCCTGCTGTGAGAAAACAAAGATTTACTACACTTTGGAAATAAAATGCTACATTCTTATATGAACTTGAAAGAACATTCTTTCAAACACTATAAAGCCTGAGTACATACCAATAGAAGAACAACTTGTCCTCTTCTGCCCGCCCTTCCATCCCACCCCCCTCTCGTGGACAGCATGCTGCTGGTGGTGTGTCATTTCCACCAAAAGCCCACTTGAAGAGCAAACAAAAATAGCAGCCTTGTAGTGCGATCACCCTTCTGTGAGAATACAAAGATTTACTACACTTTGGAAATAAAATGCTACATTCTTATATGAACTTGAAAGAACATTCTTTCAACACTATAATGCCTGAGCACATACCAATAGAAGAACAACTTGTCCTCTCCTGCCCGCCCCCCCATCCCACCCTCCTCTCATGGACAGCATGCTGCTGGTGGTGTGTCATTTCCACCAAAAGCCCACTTGATGGGCAAATAAAAATTGCAGCCTTGTAGTGCAATCACCCTTCTGTGAGAATACAAAGATTTACTACACTTTGGAAATAAAATGCTACATTCTTATATGAACTTGAAAGAAGATTCTTTCAAACACTATAAAGCCTGAGTACATACCAATAGAAGAACAACTTGTCCTCTCCTGCCCGCCCCCCCCATCCCACCCCCCTCTCGTGGACAGCATGCTGCTGGTGGTGTGTCACTTCCACCAAAAGCCCACTTGATGGGCAAATAAAAATTGCAGCCTTGTAGTGCGATCACCCTGCTGTGAGAAAGCAAAGATTTACTATACTTTGGAAATAAAATGCTACATTCTTATATGAACTTGAAAGAACATTCTTCCAAACACTATAAAGCCGGAGTACATACCAATAAAAGAACAACTTGTCCTCTCCTGCTCGCCCCCCATCCCACCCCCCTCTCGTGGACAACATGCTGCTGGTGGTGTGTCATTTCCACCAAAAGCCCACTTGAAGGGCAAATAAAAATTGCAGCCTTGTGGTGCGATCACCCTGCTGTGAGAAAACAAAGATTTACTACATTTTGGAAATAAAAGTGCTACATTCTTATATGAACTTGAAAGAACATTTTTTCAAACACTATAAGGCCTGAATAAATACCAATAGAAGAACAACTTATCCTCTCCTGCCCGCCCCCCCATCCCACCCCCCTCTCGTGGACAACATGCTGCTGGTGGTGTGTCATTTCCATCAAAAGCCCACTTGACTGGCAAAAAAAAATTGCAGCCTTGTAGTGCGATCACCCTGTTGTGAGAAAACAAAGATTTACTACACTTTGGAAATAAATTGCTACATTCTTATATGAACTTGTACGAACATACTTTATAACACTATAAAGCCTGAGTACATACCAATAGAAGAACAACTTGTCCTGTTCCGTTCGCCCCCCCTTCCCCCTTCCCTTCCCACCATCTCTCTAGGACATCATGCTTCTGGTGGTGTGTCATTTCCATCAAAAGCCCACTTGCTGGGCAAATAAAAATTGTAGGCTTGTAGTGCGATCACCCAGCTGTGAGATGACAAATATTTACTATTCTTTGGAAATAAAATGCTACGTTCTTATATGAACTTGAACGAACATTCATTAAAACACTATAACACTTGAGTACATACCAATACAAGAACAACTTGTCCTCTTCCGCTCGTCCCCCCCCTCTCCCAACGCCTTCTCTCTTGGACAACATACTGCTGGTGGTGTGTCATTTCCACCAAATGCCCACTTGATGAGCAAATAAAAATTGCAGCCTTGTAGTGTGATCACCCTGCTGTGAGAAAACAAAGATTTACTACACTTTCGAAATAAAATGTTACATTCTTATATGAACTTGAGTGAACATTCTTTAAAACTCTATAAAACCTGAGTACATACCAATAGAAGAACAGTTTGCCCCCTTCCTTCGCCTTCTCCCCCCAACCCCTCCCTCCCCAAACCCCTCTCGTGAACAACATGCTGCTGGTGCTGTATCATTTCCACCAAGAGCCCACTTGATGGGCAAATAAAAATTGCAGCCTAGTGGTGCGATCACCCTGCTGTGAGAAAACAAAGATGTTTACACTTTGCAAATAAAATGCTACGTTCTTAGATGAACTTGAACGAACATTCTTTAAAACACTATAAAGCCTGAGTGCATACCAATCGAAAAACAACTTGTCCTCTTCCGCTTGCCCCCCCACCACCCCACCATCTCTCGTGGACAACATGCTGCTGGTGGTGTGTCATTTCCACAAAAAGCCCACTTGATGGGCAAATAAAAAGTGCAAACTTGTAGTGTGATCACCCTGCTGTGAGAAAACAACGATGTACTACACTTTGGAAATAAAATGCTACGTTCTTATATGAACTTGAACGAACATTCTATAAAACACTATAAAGCCTGAGTAAATACCAATTGGAGAACAACTTGTCCTCTTCCGCTCGCCCTCCACTTCCACCCCCCCTCTCGTGGTCAACATGCTGCTGGTGGTGTGTCATTTCCACTAAAAGCCCACTTAATGTGCAAATTAAAATTGCAGCCTTGTAGTGCGATCACCCTGCTGTGAGAAAACGTAGATTTACTACACTTTGGAAATAAAATGCTACGTAAATATATGAACTTGAAAGAACATTCCTTAAAACACTATAAAGCCTGAGTACATACCAATAGAAGAACAACTTGTCCTCTTCCGTTCACCACCCCCCCACCCCCCCTCTCGTGGACAACATGCTGCTGGTGGTGTGTCATTTCCACCTAAAGCCCACTTGATGGGCAAATAAAAATTGCAGCCTTGTAGTGCGATCACCCTGCTGTGAGAAAACAAAGATTTAGTACACGTTGCAAATAAAATGCTACGTTCTTATTTGAACTTGAATGAACATTTATTAAAACACTATAAAGCCTGAGTACATATCATTAGAAGAACAACGTGTCCTCTTCCGTTCGCCCCCTCACCCCACCCCCCCCCCTTTCGTGGACAACATGCTGCTGGTGGTGTGTCACTTCCACCAAAAGCCCACTTGATGGGCAAATAAAAATTGCAGCCATGTAGTGCAATCACCCTGCTGTGAGAAAACGTAGATTTACTACACTTTGGAAATAAAATGCTACGTAAATATATGAACTTGAAAGAACATTCCTTAAAGCGCTATAAAGCCTGAGTACATACCAATAGAAGAACAACTTGTCCTCTTCCGTTCGCCCCCGACCCCCCCACCCCCCCACCCATCCTCTATCGTGGACAACATGCTGCTGGTTGTGTGTCATTTCCACCAAAAGCCCACCTGATGGGCAAATAGAAATTGCAGCCTTGTAGTGCGATCACCCTTCTGTGACAAAACTAAGATTTACCACACGTTAGAAATAAAATGCTATGTTCTTATATGATCTTCAACAAACATTCTTTAAAACACTGTAAAGCCAGAGTACATACCAATAGAAGAACAACTTGTCCTTTTCCGCTCGCCCCCCCCTCCCCCCCTCTGTCATTTAAACATGCTCCTGGTGGTGTGTCATTTCCAAAAAAAGGTCACTTGATGGACAAATAAAAACTGCAGCTTTGGAGTGCGATCACCCTGCTGTGAGAAAACAAAGATTCACTACACTTTGGAAATTATATGTTACGTAAATATATGAACTTGAAAGAACATTCTTTAAAACACTATAGAGCCTGAGTACATACCAATAGAAGAACAACTTGTCCTCTTCCGTTCGCCCCCACCCCCCCCCCCCTCCCATCCTCTATCGTGGACAACTTGCTGGTGGTGGTGTGTCATTTCCACCAAAAGTCCACTTGATAAGCAAACAAAAATGTGCAGCCTTGTAGTGCGATCACCCTTCTGTGACAAAACAAAGATTTACTACACTTTGGAAATAATATCCTAGGTAAATATATGAACTTGAAAGAACATTCTTTAAAACACTATAAAGCCTGAGTACATACCAATAGAAGAACAACTTGTCCTCTTCCTTTCGCCCCCCCCCCCCCTCCCCCAAACCCACTCACCTAATGGACAGCATGCCCCTGGTGGTGTGTCATTTCCACCAAAAGCCCACATGATGGGCAAATAAAAATTGCAGCCTTGTAGTGCGAGCACCATCCTGTGACAAAACAAAGATTTTCTACACGTTGGAAATAAAATGCTACGTACTTGTATGAACTTGAACGAACATTCTTTAGAACACTATAAAGCCTGAGTACAAACCAATAGTAGAACAACTTGTCCTCTTCCGCTGGCCCCCCACTTTCTCCCCACCTCTCGTGGACACTATGCTGCTGGTGGTGTGTCATTTCCACCAAAAGCCCACTTGATGAGAAAATAAAAATTGCAGACTTGTAGTGCGATCACCTTGCTGTGAGATAACAAAAATTTACTACAAGTTGGAATTAAAATGCTACATTCTCGTGTGAATTTGAACGAACATTCTCTAAAACACTAGAAAGCCTGAGTACATACCAATAGAAGAACAACTTGTCCTCTTCCGCTTGCCCCTCCTCCCCCCCCCCCCCCCCACCCTCTCTCGTGGACAACATGCTTCTGGTGGTGTGTCATTTCCACCAAAAGCCCACTTGATGGGCAAATAGAAATTGCAGCCTTGTAATTCGCACTCCCTGGTGTAACAAAACAAAGATTTACTACACTTTGGAAATAAAATGCTACGTAATTGTATGAACATGAACAAACATTCTTCGAAACACTATAAAGCATGAGTACATACCAATAGGAGAACAACTTGTCCTCTTCCGCTTGCCCTCCCCTCCCAACCCACCTCTCGTGGACACTATGCTGCTGATGGTGTGTCATTTCCACCAAAAGCCCACTTGATGGGCAAATAAAAATTGCAGCCTTGTAGTGCGATAGCCCTGCTGTGAGAAAATAAAGATTTACTAGACTTTGGAAATAAAATTCTACATTCTTTTATGAACTTGAACGAACATATTTTAAAACACTACAAAGCCTGAATACATACCAATAGAAGAACAACTTGTCCTCTTCCGCTCACCCCCACTCCCCCCCCCTCTCGTGGACAACATGCTGCTGGTGGTGTGTCATTTCCACCAAAAGCCCACTTGATGGACAAATAAAAACTGCAACCTTGTAGTGCGATCACCTTGCTGTGAGATAACAAAGATTTACTACAAGTTGGAATTAAAATGCTACGTTCTCGTGTGAACTTGAACGAATATTCTCTAAAACACTAGAAAGCCTGAGTACATACCAATAGAAGAGCAATGTGTCCTCTACCGCTTGCCCCTCCCCCCCTCCCCACCCCCACCACCAACCCGCTCTCGTGGACAACGTGCTTCTGGTGGTGTGTCAATTCCACCAAAAGCCCATTTGATGGGCAAATAATAATTGCAGCCTTGTAGTGCGATCACCCTGCTGTGAGAAAACAAAGATTTACTACACGTTGGAGATAAAATGCTATGTTCTTATATGATCTTCAACGAACATTCTTTAAAACACTGTAAAGCCTGATTACATACCAATAGAAGAACAACTTGTCCTTTTCCGCTCACCCCATCCCCCAACCTCTGTCATGTACAACATGCTGCTGGTGGTGTGTCATTTCCACCAAAATCCCACTTGATGGGCAAATGAAAATTGCAGCCTTGTAGTGCGATCACCCTGCTGTGAGAAAAGGAAGACTTACTACACGATGGAGATAAAAGGCTACGGTCTTACATGATCTTCAACGAACATTCTTTAAAACACTCTAAAGCCTGGGTACATACCAATAGAAGAACAACTTGTCCTCTTCTTTTCGCCCCCCCCCCCCATCCGCCCCCCTTATTATGGAAAACATGCTGTTAGTGGTGTGTCATTACCAAAAAAACCCACTTGATGGACAAATAAAAATTGCAGCCTTGTAGTGCGATCACCGTGCTGTCAGAAAACAATGATTTACTACACTTTGGAAATAAAATGCTACATTCTTATATGAACTTGAAATAACATTCTTTAAAACACTATAAAGCCTGAGTACATACCAATAGAAGAAGAAATTGTCCTCTACCGCTCGCCCCCCCCCCCCCCTTCCCATCCACTCTCGTGGACAATATGCTTCAGGTGGTGTGTCATTTCCACCAAAAGCCCACTTGATGGGCAAATAAAAATTGCAGCATTGTAGTGCATTAACCCTGCTGTGAGAACACAAAGATTTACTACATGTTGCTGATGAAATGCTACCTTCTTATATGATCTTCTACGAACATTCTTTAAAACACTATAGAGCCTGAGTCCAAAACTAAAGAAGAACAACTTGTCCTCTTCCGCTCACCTCACCCCCCACCTTCTGTCATGTACAACATGCTGCTGGTGGTGTGTCATTTCAACCAAAAGCCCACTTGATGGGCAAATAAAAATTGCAGCCTTGTAGTGTGATCACCCTGCTGTGAGAAAACAAAGATTTACTACAGTTTGGAAATAAAATGCTAGGTTCTTATATGAAGTTCAACGAACAATCTTTAAAACACTATAAAGCCAGAGTACATACCAGTAGAAGAACAACTTGTCCTCTTTCGCTCGCCCCCCCTTCCTTTCCCCCCCCCCCCCCCAGGTCCTCTCTCGTGGACAACATGCTGCTGTTCGTGTGTCTTTTCCACCAAAAGCCCACTTGAAGGGCAAATAAAAATTGCAGCCTTGTAACGTGCACACCCTGGTGTGACAAAACAAAGATTTACTGCACTTTGGAAATAAAATGCTACGTAATTATCTTAACATGAACACACATTCTTTGAAACACTATAAAGCCTGAGTACATACCAATAGGAGAGCAACTTGTCCTCTTCCGCTCGCCCTCCCCTCCCACCCCACCTCTTGTGGACACTATGCTGCTGGTGGTGTGTCACTTCCACCAAGAGCCCACTTGATGGGCAAATAAAAATTGCAGCCTTGTAGTGCGATAGCCCTGCTGTGAGAAAACAAAGATTTACTTCACTTTGGAAATAAAATGCTAGATTCTTTTATGAACTTGAACGAACATATTTTAAAACACTACAATGCCTGAGTACATACCAATAGAACAACAACTTGTCCTCTTCCGCTCGCCCCCCCCTTCCCCCCCCTCTCGTGGACAACATGCTGCTGGTGAGGTGTCATTTCCACAAAAAGCCCACTTGATGGGCAAATAAAAATTGCAGCCTTGTAGTGCAATCACCCTGCTGTGAGAAAACAAAGATGTACTACACTTTGGATATAAAATGCTTCATTTTTATAGGGACTTGAACGAAGATTCTTTAAAACACTATTAAGCCTGAGTACATACCAATAGAAGAACAACTTGTCCTCTTCCGCTCGCCCCCCTCCCTCCCCCCCCGCCAACCCTCTCTCGCGGACAACATGCTGCTGGTGGTGTGTCATTTCCACCAAAAGCCCACTTGATGAGCAAATAAAAATTGCAGCCTTGTAGTGCGATAGCCCTGCTGTGAGAAAACAAAGATTTACTACACTTTGGAAATAAAACGCTACATTCTTTTATGAATTAGAACGAACATATTTTAAAACACTATAAAGCCTGAGTACATACCAATAGAAGAACAACTTGTCCTCTTCTGCTCACCCCCCCCCCCCCCTTCCCCGCCCTCTCGTGGACAACTTGCTGCTGGTGGTGTGTCATTTCCACCAGAAGCCCACTTGATGGGCAAATAAAAATTGCAGGCTTGTAGTGCGATCACCCAGCTGTGAGATAACAAAGATTCTCTACACGTTGGAAATAAAATGCTTCGTTCTTATATGAACTTGAATGAACATTCTTTAAAACATTATAAACCCTGAGTACATACCAATAGAAGAACAACTTGTCCTCTTCCGTTCGCCACACCCCCACCCCCCTCTCGTGGACAACATGCTGCCGGTGGTGTGTCATTTCCACCAAAAGCCCACTTGATGGGCAAATAAAAATTGCAGCCTTGTAGTGCGATCACCCTGCTGTGAGAAAACATAGATTTACTACACTTTGGAATTAAAATGCTATGTTCTTATATGAACTTCAACAAACTTTCATTAAAACACTATAAAGGCTGAGTACATACCACTTGAAAAACATCTTGTCCTCTTCCGTAGCCCCCCCCCCCCAACCCCCCCTCCACCCACTCTCGTGGACAACATGCTTCTGGTGGTGTGTCCTTTCCACCAAAAGCCCACTTGATGGGCAAATAAAAATTTCAGCTTTGTAGTGCGATCTCCCTCCCGTGAGAAAACAAAGATATACTACATTATGGAAATAAAATGCTACATTCTCTTATGAATTAGAACGAACATATTTTAAAACACTATAAAGCCTGCGTACATACCAATAGAAGAACAACTTGTCCTCTTGCGTTCTTCCCCTCCCATGGTGGGCGCACCATCTCGTGAACAACATGCCGCTGATGGTGTGTCATTTCCAGCAAAAGCCCACTTGATGAGCAAATAAAAATTGCAGCCTTGTAGTGCGATCACCCTGCTGTGAGAAAACATAGATTTACTACACTTTGGAATTAAAATGCTTTTTTCTTATATGAACTTCAACAAACTTTCATTAAAACACTATAAAGGCTGAGTACATACCACTTGAAGGACAACTTGTCCTCTTCCGTTGCCCCCCCCCCCCCCCCCCCCACGCTCTCTCATGGACAACATGCTGGTGGTGGTGGGTCATTTTTACCAAAAGCCAACTTGATGGGCAAATAAAAATTGCAGCCTTGTAGTGCGATCGCCCTGCTGTGAGATAACAAATACTTACTACACTTTTGGAAATTAAATGCTACGTTCTTATAAACAATTTGTCCTCCTCCACTCGCCACCCCCCCACCACCCCACCCCGCGCCATATCTCGTGGACAACATGCAGATGGTGGTGTGTCATTACCACCAAAAGCCCACTTGATGGGCAAATAAAAATTGCAGCTTTGTAGTGCGACCACCCTGCTGTGAGAAAACAAAGATTTACTACACTTTGGAAATAAAATGCTACGTTCTTATATGAACTTGAACGAACATTTTTTAAATACTATAAACCTGAGTACATACCAATAGAAGGACACCTTTTCTTCTTCCGTTAGCCTCACCCCTCCCCCACCCACTCTAGTGGACAACATGCTGCTGGTGGTGTGTCATTTCCACCAAAAGCCCACTTGATGGGCAAAGAAAAATTGCAGC
The DNA here is from genome assembly GCF_023864345.2 of Schistocerca serialis cubense. Lineage (NCBI taxonomy): Eukaryota > Metazoa > Arthropoda > Insecta > Orthoptera > Acrididae > Schistocerca > Schistocerca serialis. Next base: position 2,124,724 of record NW_026047617.1, read on the forward strand.
CTTGTAGTGCAATCACTCTGCTATGAGAAAACAAAGATATACTACACTTTGGAAATAAAATGCTACATTCTTATATGAACTTGAACGAACTTTCTTTAAAACACTATAAAGCAGGAGTACATACCGATAGAAAAACATCTTGTCCTCTTCTGCGGCTCCCCCACCCCCCCCCCCCCTCACCGATCCTATCTCGTGGACAACATGCTGCTGGTGGTGTGTCATTTCCACCAAATGCCCACTCGATTGCCAAATAAAAATTGCTGCCCTGTACTGCGATCACCCTGCTGTGAGAAAACAAAGATTTACTACACTTTGGAAATAATATGCTACATTCTTATATGAACTTGTACGAACATTCTTTAAAACACTATAAAGCCCGAGTACATACCAATAGAAAAACAACTTGCCTCTTTCGCTCGCCCCCCCCCCCCCCCCCCCCCTCTCTCGTGGACAACTTGCTGCTGGTTGTGTGTCATTTACACCAAAAGCCCACTTGATGGGCAAAGAAAAATTGCAGCCTTGTAGTGCGATCACCCTGCTGTGAGAAAACTAAGATTTACTACACTTTGGAATTAAAACGCTATGTTCTTATATGAACTTGAACGGACATTCTTTAAAACACTATAAAGCTTGAGTACATACCAATAGAAGAACAACTTGCCCTGTTCCGCTCCCCCCCCCCCCCCCCCCCTCCACCCCCTTCCCGCACTCCCGCGCCCATTCTTTCTCGTGGACAACATGCTGCTGGTGGTGTGTCATTTCCACCAAAAGCCCTCTTGATGGGCAAATAAAAATTGCAGCCTTGTAGTGCGATCAACCTGCTGTGAGAAAACAAAGATTTACTACACTTTGGAAATAAAATGTTACGTTCTGATATGAACTTGAACGAACTTTCTTTAAAACACTATAAGCGTGAGTACATACCAATAGAAGATAAACTTGTCCTCTTCCGCTACCCCCCCGCCCTCCTCTCTCGAGGACAACATGCTGCTGGTGGTTTGTCATTTCCACCAAAAGCCCACTTGATGGACAAATAAAAATTGCAGCCTTGTAGTGTGATCTCCCTCCTGTGAGAAAACAAAGATTTACTACAATTTGGAAAAAAAATGCTACGTTCTTATATGAGCTTGAACGAACATTCCTTAAAACACTATAAAGCCTGAGTACATACCAATAGATGAACAACTTGCCCTCTTCCGTTCGCCCCACCCCCTCCCACCTACCCTGTCTTGGACAACATGCTGCTGGTGGTGTGTCAGATCCACCAAAAGCCCACTTGATTGGCAAATAAAATTTGCAGCCTTGTAGTGCGATCACCCTGATGTGAGAAAACAAAGATTTACTACAATTTGGAAATAAAATGCTACGTTCTTATATGAACTTGAACGAACATTCCTTAGAATGCTATAAAGCCTGAGTACATACCAATAGAAGAACAACTTGCCCTCTTCCGTTCGCCCCACCCCCTCCCACCCAACCTGTCGTGGACAACATGCTGCTGGTGGTGTGTCATTTCCACCAAAAGCCCACTTGATGGGCAAATAAAAATTGCAGCCTTGTAGTGTGATCTCCCTGCTGTGAGAAAACAAAGATTTACTACAATATATAAATAAAATGCTACGTTCTTATATGAACTTGAACGAACATTCCTTAAAACACTATAACGCCTGAGTACATACCAATAGAAGAACAACTTGCCCTCTTCCGTTCGCCCCACCCCCTCCCACCCCCCCTGTCGTGGACAACATGCTGCTGGTGGTGTGTCATTTCCACCAAAAGCCCACTTGATGGGCAAATAAAAATTGCAGCCTTGTAGTGTGATCACCCTCCTGTGAGAAAACAAAGATTTACTACAATATATAAATAAAATGCTACGTTCTTATATGAACTTGAACGAACATTCCTTAAAACACTATAAAGCCAATAGAAGAACAACTTGCCCTCTTCCGTTCGCCCCACGCCCTCCCACCACCCCTGTCGTGGACAACATGCTGCTGGTGGTGTGTCATATCCACCAAAAGCCCACTTGATGGGCAAATAAAAATGGCAGCCTTGTATTGCGATCACCCTTCTGTGGGAAAACAAAAATTTACTACACTTTGGAAATAAAATGCTACGTTCTCATATGAACTTGAACGAACATTCTGTAAAACTCTATAAGCGTGTTTAATACCAATAGAATAACAACTTGTCCTCTTCCGCTCGCCCCCCCCCACCCCCCTCCTCTCTCGAGGACATCATGCTGCTGGTGGTGTGACATTTCCACCAAAATCCCACTTGTTGGGCAAATAAAAATTGCAGCTTTGTAGTGCTATCACCATGCTGTGAGAAAACAAAGATTTACTACACTTTGGAAATAAAATGCTACGTTATTATATGAACTTGAACGAACGTTATTTAACACACTAGAAAGCATGAGTACATACCAATAGAAGAACAACTTGTCCTCTTAAGCTCGCCCCCCCCCCCCCCCTCTCTAGGACAACATGCTTCTGGTGGTGTGTCATTTTTACCAAAAGCCAACTTGATGGGCAAATAAAAATTGCAGCCTTGTAGTGCAATCGCCCTGCTGTGAGAAAACAAATACTTATTGCACTTTGGAAATAAAATGCTACGTTCTTATAAACAATTTGTCCTCTTCCGCTCGTCACCCCACCACCACCCCACCCCGCGCCATATCTCGTGGACAACATGCTGCTGGTGGTGTGTCATTTCCACCAAAAGCCCACAAAGATTTACTAAACGTTGGAAATAAAATGCTACGTTCTTATATGAACTTGAACGAACATTCTTTATAACACTATAAGCGTGAGTACATACCAATAGAAGAACAACTTGTCCTCTTCCGCTCCCCCCCCCCCCCCTTCCACCCTCTCTCGTAAACAACATACTGCCGTGGTGTGTCATTTCCACCAAAAGCCCGCTTGATGGGCAAATAAAAATTGCAGCCTTGTATTGCGATCACCCTTCTGTGGGAAAACAAAGATTTACTACACTTTGGAAATGAAATGCTACATTCTTATATGAACTTGAACGAACATTCTTTAAAACACTATAAAGCCTGAGTACATACCAATAGAAGAACAACTTGCCCTCTTTCGTTCGCCCCACCCCCTCCCTGCCCCCACTGTCGTGGACAACATGCTGCTCGTGGTGTGTCATTTCCACGAAAAGCCCACTTGATGGGCAAATAAAAATTGCAGCCTTGTATTGCGATCACCCTTCTGTGGGAAAACAAAGATTTACTACACTTTGGAAATAAAATGCTACGTTCTCATATGAACTTGAACGAACATTCTGTAAAACAAAATAAAGCCTGATTACATACCAATAGAAGTACAACTTGTCCTCTTCCGCTTGCTCCCCCGCCCCATCATCTCTCGTGGTCAACATGCTGCTGGTTGTGTGTCATTTCCACCAAAAGCCCACTTGATGGGCAAATAAAAATTGCAGCCTTGTACTGCGATCACCCTGATGTGAGATAACCAAGATTTACTACACTTTGGATAAAAATGCTACGTTATTACATGAACTTGAACGAACATTCTTTAAAACACCATAAAGCCTGAGTACATACCAATAGAAGAACAACTTGTCCTCTTCCGCTTGCTCCCCCCCCATCATCTCTCGTGGACAACATGCTGCTGGTGGTGTGTCGATTCCACAAAAGCCCACATGATGGGCAAATGAAAATTGCAGCCTTGTATTGCGATCACCCTTCTGTGGGAAAACATAGATTTACTACACTTTGGAAATAAAATGCTACGTTCTTATATGAACTTGAACGAACATTTCTTAAAACACTATAAAGTCTGAGTACATACAAATAGAAGAACAACTTGCCCTCTTCCGTTTGCCCCACCCCCTCCCACCGCCCCTCTCGTGGACAACATGCTGCTGGTGGCGTGTCATATCCACCAAAAGCCCACTTGATGGGCAAATAAAAATTGCAGCCTTGTAGTGTGATCACCCTGTTGTGAGAAAACAAAGATTTACTACAATTTGGGAATAAAATGCTACGTTCTTATATGAACTTGAACGAACATTCCTTAAAACACTATAAAGTCTGGGTACATACCAATAGAAGAACAACTTGCCCTCTTCCGTTCGCCCCACCCCCTCCCACCCCCCCTGTCGTGGACAACATGCTGCTGGTGGTGTGTCATTTCCACCAAAAGCCCACTTTATGGGCAAATAAAAATTGCCGACTTGTAGTGTGATCACCCTCCTGTGAGAAAACAAAGATTAACTACAATATATAAATAGAATGCTACGTTCTTATATGAACTTGTACGAACATTCCTTAAAACACTATAAATCCAATAGAAGAACAACTTGCCCTCTTCCGTTCGCCCCACGCCCTCCCACCACCCGTGTCGTGGACAACATGCTGCTGGTGGTGTGTCATATCCACCAAAAGCCCACTTGATGGGCAAATAAAAATGGCAGCCTTGTAGTGCGATCACCCTGATGTGAGAAAACTAAGATTTACTACACTTTGGAAATAAAATGCTACGTTATTATATGAACTTGGCGAACATTCTTTAAAACTCTATAAGCGTGAGTACATACCAATAGAAAAACAACTTGTCCTCTTCCGCTCGCCCCCCCCCTTCCCCCCCCTCTCTAGTACAACATGCTGCTGGTGGTGTGTCATTTTTACCAAAAGCCAACTTGATGGGCAAATAAAAATTGCAGCCTTGTAGTGAAATCGCCCTGCTGTGAGAAAACAAATACTTACTGCACTTTGGAAATAAAATGCTACATTCTTATAAACAATTTGTCCTCTTCCGCTCGTCACCCCCCCACCACCCCACCCCGCGCCATATCTCGTGGACAACATGCTGCTGGTGGTGTGCCATTTCCACATGAAGCCCACAAAGATTTACTAAACTTTGGAAATAAAATGCTACGTTCTTATATGAACGTCAACGAACATTCTTTATAACACTATAAGCGTGACTACATACCAATAGAAGAACAACTTGTCCTCTTCCGCTCCCCCCCCCCCCCCCCCCCTCCACTCTCGAGGACAACATGCTGCTGGTGGTGTGACATTTACACCAAAAGCCCACTAAATGGGCAAATAAAAATTGCAGCTTTGTAGTGCTATCACCATGCTGTGAGAAAACAAAGATTTACTACACTTTGGAAATAAAATGCTACATTATTATATGAACTTGAACGAACGTTATTTAACACACTATAAAGCACGAGTACATACCAATAGAAGAACAACTTGTCCTCTTCTGCTTGTTCCCCCCCATCATCCCTCGTGAACAACATGCTGCTGGCGGTGTGTCATTTCCACCAAAAGCCCACTTGATGGGCAAATAAAAATTGCAGCCTTGTATTGCGATCACCCTTCTGTGGGAAAACAAAGATTTACTACACTTTGGAAATAAAATGCTACGTTATTATATGAACTTGAACGAACGTTCTTTAAAACACTACAAAGCCTGAGTACATACCAATAGAAGAACTACATGCCCTCTTCCGTTCGCCCCACCCCCTCCCACCCCCCCTGTCGTGGACAACATGGTGCTGGTGGTGTGTCGTATCCACCAAAAGCCCACTTGATGGGCAAATAGAACTTGCAGCCTTGTAGTGTGATCACCCTGATGTGAGAAAACCAAGATTTACTACACATTGGGAATAAAATGCTACGTTATTATATGAACTTGAACGAACATTCTTTAAAACGCCATAAAGCCTGAGTACATACCAATAGAAGAACAACTTGTCCTCTTCCGCTTGCTCAACCCCCATCATCTCTTGTGGACAACATGCTGCTGGTGGTGTGTCATCTCCACCAAAAGCCCACTTGATGGGCAAATGAAAATTGCAGCCTTGTATTGCGATCACCCTTCTGTGGGAAAACAAAGATTTACTACACTTTGAAAGCAAAATGCTACGTTCTTATATGAAATTGAACGAACATTCTTTAAAACACTATGAAGCCTGGGTACATACCAATAGAAGAACAACTTGCCTTCTTGCGTTCGCCCCACCCCCTCCCACCCCCCCTGTCGTGGACAACATGCTGCTGGTGGTGTGTCTTATCCACCAAAAGCCCACTTGATGGGCAAATGAAAATTGCAGCCTTGTATTGCGATCACCCTTCAATGGGAAAACAAAGATTTACTACACTTTGGAAATAAAATGCTACGTTATTATATGAACTTGAACGAACATTCTTTAAATCACTATAAAGCATGAGTACATTCCAATAGAAGAGCAACTTGCCGTCCTCCGTTCGCCCCACCCCCTCCCAACTCCCCTGTCGTGGACAAAATGCTGCTGGTGGTGTGTCATATCCACCAAAAGCCCACTTGATGGGCAAATAAAAATTGCAGCTTTGTAGTGCGATCACCCTGATGTGAGAAAACCAAGATTTGCTATACTTTGGAAATAAAATGCTTTGTTATTATATGAACTTGAACGAACATTCTTTAAAACGCCATAAAGCCTGAGTACATACCAATAGAAGAACAACTTCTCCACTTCCGCTCGCCCCACCCCCATCATCTCTCGTGGACAACATGCTGCTGGTGGTGTGTCATTTCCATGAAAAGCCTACTTGATGGGCAAATGAAAATTGCAGCCTTGTATTGCGATCTCCCTTCTGTGGGAAAACAAAGATTTACTACACTTTGGAAATAAAATGCTACGTTCTTATATGAACTTGAATGAACGTTCTTTAAAACACTATAAAGCCTGAGTACATACCAATAGAAGAACAACTTGGCCTTGTCCGTTTGCCCCACCCCCTCCAACCCCCCTGTCGTGGACTACATGCTGCTGGTGGTGTGTCATATCCACCAAAAGAACACTTGATGGGGAAAAGAAAATTGCAGCCTTGTATTGCGATCACCCTTGTGTTGGAAAACAAAGATTTACTACACTTTGGAAATAAATTGCTACGTTCGTTAATGAACTTGAACGAACATTCTTTAAAACATTATAAAGCCTGAGTACATACCAATAGAAGAACAACTTGCCCTCTTCCGCTTGCTCCCCCCCCCCCCCCCCCCCCCCCCCATCATCTCTCGTGGACAACATGCTGCTGGTGGTGTGTCATTTCCACCAAAAGCCCACTTGATGGGCAAATGAAAATTGCAGCCTTGTATTGCGTTCACCATTCCGTGGGAAATCCAAGATTTACTACACTTAGGAAATAAAATGCTACGTTCTTATATGAACTTGAACGAACATTCTTTAAAACACTATAAAGCCTGAGTCGATACCAATAGAAAAGCAACTTCCCCTCTTCCGTTCGCCCCACCCCCTCCCTCCCCCCCTGTCGTGGACAACATGCCGCTGGTGGTGTGTCATATCCACCAAAAGCCCACTTGATGGGCAAATAAAAATTGCAGCCTTGTAGTGCGATCACCCTGATGTGAGAAAACCTAGATTTACTATAATTTGGAAATAAAATGCTACGTTATTATATGAACTTGAACGAACATTCTTTAAAACACCATAAAGCCTGAGTACATACCAATAGAAGAACAAATTGTCTTCTTCCGCTTTCCCCCCCCCCCCCCCCCATTACCTCTTGTGGACAACTTGCTGCTGGTGGTGTTTCATATCCACCAAAAGCCCAGTTGATGGGCAAATAAAAATTGCAGCCTTGTATTGCGATCACCCTTCTGTGGGAAAACTAAGATTTACTACACTTTGGAAATAAAATGCTACATTATTATATGAACTTGAACGAACATTCTTTAAAACACTATAAAGCCTGAGTACATACCAATAGAAGAACTACTTGCCCTCTTCCGCTTGCTACCCCACCCATCATCTCTCGTGGACAAAATGCTGCTGGTGGTGTGTCATATCCACCAAAAGCCCACTTGATGGGCAAATGAAAATTGCAGCCTTGTATTGCGATCACCCTTCTGTGGGTAAACATGGATTTACTACACTTTGGAAATAAAATGCTACGTTCTTATATGAACGTGAACGAACATTCTTTAAAACACTATAAAGCCTGAGTACATACCAATAGAAGAAGAACTTGCCCTCTTCCGTTCGCCCCACCCCCTCCCACCCCCACTGTCGTGGACAACATGCTGCTGGTGGTGTGTCATATCCACCAAAAGCCCACTTGATGGGCAAATAAAAATTGCAGCTTTGTAGTGCGATCACCCTGATGTCAGAAAACCAAGATTTACCACACTATGGAAAGAAAATGCTACGTTATTATATGAACTAGAACTAACATTCTTTAAAACACCATAAAGCCTGAGGACATACCAATAGAAGAACAACTGGTCCTCTTCCGCTTGCTCCCCCCCCCCCCCCCCCCCCCCCATCATCTCTCGTGGACAACATGCTGCTCGTGGTGTGTCATATACACCAAAAGCCCACTTGATGGGCAAATAAAAATTGCAGCCTTGTAGTGCGATCACCCTGATGTGAGAAAACCAAGATTTACTACACATTGGAAATAAAATGCTACGTTCTTATATGAACTTGAACGAACGTTCTTTCAAACACTATAAAGCCTGTGTACATACCAATAGAAGAACAACTTGTCCTCTTCCGCTTGCTCAACCCCCATCATCTCTTGTGGACAACATGCTGCTGGTAGTGTGTCATCTCCACCAAAAGCCCACTTGATGGGCAAATGAAAATTGCAGCCTTGTATTGCGATCTCCCTTCTGTGGGAAAACAAAAATTTACTACACTTTGGAAATAAAATGCTACGTTCTTATATGAAATTGAACGAACATTCTTTAAAACACTATGAAGCCTGGGTACATACCAATAGAAGAACAACTTGCCCTCTTGCGTTCGCCCCACTCCCTCCCACCCCCCCTGTCGTGGACAACATGCTGCTGGTGGTGTGTCTTATCCACCAAAAGCCCACTTGATGGGCAAATGAAAATTGCAGCCTTGTATTGCGATCACCCTTCAATGGGAAAACAAAGATTTTCTACACTTTGAAAATAAAATGCTACGTTATTATATGGACTTGAATGAACATTCCTTAAAACACCATGAAGCCTGAGTACATACCAATAGAAGAATAACTTGTCCTCTTCCGCTTGCTCCCCCCCCCCCCCCCCCCCCCATCATCTCTCGTGGACTACTTGTTGCTGGTGGTGTGTCATTTCCACCAAAAGCCCACTTGATGGGCAAATGAAAATTGCAGCCTTGTATTGCGTTCACCCTTCCGTGGGAAATCCAAGATTTACTACACTTAGGAAATAAAATGCTACGCTCTTATATGAACTTGAACAAACATATTTAAAACACTATAAAGCCTGAGTCCATACCAATAGAAAAGCAACTTTCCCTCTTCCGTTCGCCCCACCCCCTCCCTCACCCCCTGTCGTGGACAACATGCTGCTGGTGGTGTGTCATATCCACCAAAAGCCCACCTGATGGGCAAATAAAAATTGCAGCCTGTAGTGCAATCACCCAGATGTGAGAAAACCAAGATTTACTATACTTTGGAAATAAAATGCTACGTTATTGTATGAACTTGAACGAACATTCTTTAAAACACCATAAAGCCTGAGTACATTCCAATAGAAGAACAAATTTTCTTCTTCCGCTTGCTCCCCCCCCCATCACCTCTCGTGGACAACTTGCTGCTGGTGGTGTGTCATTTCCACCAAAAGCCCACTTGATGGGCAAATGAAAATTGCAGCCTTGTATTGCGATCACCCTTCTGTGGGAAAACAAAGATTTACTACACTTTGGAAATAAAATGCTACGTTCTTATATGAACTTGAACGAACATTCTTTAAAACACTATAAAGTCTGAGTACTTACCAATAGAAGAACATCTTGCCCTCTTCCGTTCACCCCACCCCCTCCCACCCCCCCTGTCGTATACAACATGCTGCTGCTGGTGTGTCATATCCACCAAAAGCCCACTTGATGGGCAAATAAAAATTGCAGCCTTGTAGTGCGATCACCCTGATGTGAGAAAACCAAGATTTACTACACTTTGGAAATAAAATGCTACGTTATTATATGAACTTGAACGAACATTCTTTAAAACACCATAAAGCCTGAGTACATACCAATAGAAGAACAAATTGTCTTCTTCCGCTTGCTCCCCCCCCCATCACCTCTCGTTGACAACTTGCTGCTGGTGGTGTGTCTTTTCCACCAAAAGCCCACTTGATGGGCAACTAAAAATTGCAGCCTTGTAGTACGATCACCCTGATGTGAGAAAACCAAGATTTACTACACTTTGGAAATGAAATGCTACGTTACTATATGAACTTGAACGAACATTCTTTAAAACATCATAAAGCCTGAGTACATACCAATAGAAGAACAACTAGTCCTCTTCCACTTGCTCCCCCCCCCCCCCCCCCCAATCACCTTTCATGGACAACTTGCTGCTGGTGGTGTGTCAATTCCACCAAAAGCCCACTTGATGGGCAAATGAAAATTGCAGCCTTGTATTGCGATCACCCTTCTGTGGGAAAACAAAGATTTACTACACTTTGGAAATAAAATGCTGCGTTCTTATATCAACTTGAACGAACATTCTTTAAAACACTATAAAGCCTGAGTCCATACCAATAGAAGAGCAACTTTCCCTCTTCCGTTCGCCCCACCCTCTCCCACCCCCCCTGTCGTTGACAACATGCTGCTGGTGGTGTGTCATTTCCACCAAAAGCCCACTTGATGGGCAAATGAAAATTGCAGCCTTGTATTGCGATCACCGTTCTGTGGGTAAACAAAGATTTACTACACTTTGTAAGTAAAATGCTACGTTCTTATATGAACTTGAACGAACATTCTTTAAAACACTATAAAGTCTGAGTACTTACCAATAGAAGAACATCTTGCCCTCTTCCGTTCGCCCCACCCCCTCCCACCCCCCCTGTCGTATACAACATGCTGCTGCTGGTGTGTCATATCCACCAAAAGCCCACTTGATGGGCAAATAAAAATTGCAGCCTTGTAGTGCGATCACCCTGATGTGAGAAAACCAAGATTTACTGCACTTTGGAAATTAAATGCTACGTTATTATATGAACTTGAACGAACATTCTTTAAAACACCATAAAGCCTGAGTACATACCAATAGAAGAACAAATTGTCTTCTTCCGCTTGCTCCCCCCCCCATCACCTCTCGTTGACAACTTGCTGCTGGTGGTGTGTCATTTCCACCAAAAGCCCACTTGATGGGCAACTAAAAATTGCAGCCTTGTAGTGCGATCACCCTGATGTGAGAAAGTCAAGATTTACTACACTTTGGAAATGAAATGCTACGTTATTATATGAACTTGAACGAACATTCTTTAAAAGATCATAAAGCCTGAGTACATACCAATAGAAGAACAACTTGTCCTCTTCCACTTGCTCCCCCCCCCCCCCCCCCAATCACCTTTCATGGACAACTTGCTGCTGGTGGTGTGTCAATTCCACCAAAAGCCCACTTGATGGGCAAATGAAAATTGCAGCCTTGTATTGCGATCACCCTTCTGTGGGAAAACAAAGATTTGCTACACTTTGGAAACAGAATGCTATGTTCTTATATGAACTTGAACGAACATTCTTTAAAACACTATAAAGCCTGAGTCCATACCAATAGAAGAGCAACTTTCCCTCTTCCGTTCGCCCCACACCCTCCCTCCATCCCTGTCGTGGACAACATGCTGCTGGTGGTGTGTCATATCCACCAAAAGCCCACCTGATGGGCAAATAAAAATTGCAGCCTTGTAGTGCAATCACCCTGATGTGAGAAAACCAAGATTTACTATACTTTGGAAATAAAATGCTACGTTATTGTATGAACTTGAACGAACATTCTTTAAAACACCATAAAGCCTGAGTACATACCAATAGAAGAACAAATTGTCTTCTTCCGCTTTCCCCCCCCCCCCGCCCCCCCCCCCCCCCCCCCACATCACCTCTTGTGGACAACTTGCTGCTGGTGGTGTGTCATTTCCACCAAAAGCCCACTTGATGGGCAAATGAAAATTGCAGCCTTGTATTGCGATCACCCTTCTGTGGGAAAACAAAGATTTGCTACACTTTGGAAACAAAATGCTACGTTCATATATGAACTTGAACGAACATTCTTTAAAACACTATAAAGTCTGAGTCCATACCAATAGAAGAGCAACTTTCCCTCTTCCGTTCGCCCCACACCCTCCCTCCATCCCTGTCGTGGACAACATGCTGCTGGTGGTGTGTCATATCCACCAAAAGCCCACCTGATGCGCAAATAAAAATTGCAGCCTTGTAGTGCAATCACCCTGATGTGAGAAAACCAAGATTTACTATACTTTGGAAATAAAATGCTACGTTATTGTATGAACTTGAACGAACATTCTTTAAAACACCATAAAGCCTGAGTACATACCAATAGAAGAACAAATTTTCTTCTTCCGCTTGCTCCCCCCCCCCATCACCTCTCGTGGACAACTTGCTGCTGGTGGTGTGTCATTTCCACCAAAAGCCCACTTGATGGGCAAATGAAAATTGCAGCCTTGTATTGCGATCAAACTTCTGTGGGAAAACAAAGATTTACTACACTTTGGAAATAAAATGCTACGTTCTTATATGAACTTGAACGAACATTCTTTAAAACACTATAAAGTCTGAGTACTTACCAATAGAAGAACATCTTGCCCTCTTCCGTTCGCCCCACCCCCTCCCACCCCCCCTGTCGTATACAACATGCTGCTGCTGGTGTGTCATATCCACCAAAAGCCCACTTGATGGGCAAATAAAAATTGCAGCCTTGTAGTGCGATCACCCTGATGTGAGAAAACCAAGATTTACTACACTTTGGAAATAAAATGCTACGTTACTATATGAACTTGAACGAACATTCTTTAAAACATCATAAAGCCTGAGTACATACCAATAGAAGAACAACTTGTCCTCTTCCACTTGCTCCCCCCCCCCCCCCCCAATCACCTTTCATGGACAACTTGCTGCTGGTGGTGTGTCAATTCCACCAAAAGCCCACTTGATGGGCAAATGAAAATTGCAGCCTTGTATTGCGATCACCCTTCTGTGGGAAAACAAAGATTTACTACAGTTTGGAAATAAAATGCTACGTTCTTATATGAACTTGAACGAACATTTTTTAACACACTATAAAGCCTGAGTACATACCTATAGAAGAACAACTTGCACTCTTTCGTTCGCACCACCCCCTCCCTCCCCCCTGTCGTGGACAACATGCTGCTGTTGGTGTGTCATTTCCACCAAAAGCCCACTTGATGGGCAAATAAAAATTGCAGCCTTGTGTTGCGATCACCCTTCTGAGGGAAAACAAAGATTTACTACACTTTAGAAATAAAATGATGCGTTCTTATATCAACTTGAACGAACATTCTTTAAAACACTATAAAGCCTGAGTCCATACCAATAGAAGAGCAACTTTCCCTCTTCCGTTCGCCCCACCCCCTCCCACCCCCCCTGTCGTTGACAACATGCTGCTGGTGGTGTGTCATTTCCACCAAAAGCCCACTTGATGAGCAAATGAAAATTGCAGCCTTGTAGTGCGAGCACCCTGATGTGAGAAAACCAAGATTTACTACACTTTGCAAATAAAATGCTACGTTATTATATAAACTTGAACGAACATTCTTTAAAACATCATAAAGCCTGAGTACATACCAATAGAAGATCAACTTGTCCTCTACCGCTTGCTCCCCCCCCCCCCCCCACCCACCCCCATCTCCTCACGTGGACAACTTGCTACTGGTGGTGTGTCATTTCCACCAAAAGCCCACTTGATGGGCAAATAAAAATTGCAGCCTTGTATTGCGATCACCCTTTGTGGGAAAACAACGATTTACTACACTTTGGAAATAAAATGCTACATTCTTATATGAACATGATCGAACATTCTTTAAAACACAATAAAGCCTGAGTACATACCATTAGAAGAACAACTTGCCCTCTTCCGTTCGCCCCACCCCCTTCCACCCCCCCTGTTGTGGACAACATGCTGCTGGTGGTGTGTCATTTCCACCAAAAGCCCACTTGATGGGGAAATAAAAATTGCAGCCTTTTCTTGCGATCACCCTTCTGTGGGAAAACAAAGATTTACTACAGTTTGGAAATAAAATGCTACGTTCTTATATGAACTTGAACGAACATTCTTTAACACACTATAAAGCCTGAGTACATACCAATAGAAGAACAACTTGCCCTCTTCCGCTTGCTCCCTCCCCCCATCACCTCTCGTGGACAACTTGCGGCTGGTGGCGTGTCATTTCCACCAAAAGCCCACTTGATGGGCAAATGAAAATTGCAGCCTTGTATTGCGATCACCCTTCTGTGGGAAAACAAAGATTTACTACAGTTTGGAAATAAAATGCTACGTTCTTATATGAACTTGAACGAACATTCTTTAACACACTATAAAGCCTGAGTACATACCAATAGAAGAACAACTTGCCCTCTTTCGTTCGCACCACCCCCTCCCTCCCCCCCTGTCGTGGACAACATGCTGCTGTTGGTGTGTCATTTCCACCAAAAGCCCACTTGATGGGCAAATAAAAATTGCAGCCTTGTATTGCGATCACCCTTCTGTGGGAAAACAAAGATTTACTACACTTTAGAAATAAAATGCTGCGTTCTTATATCAACTTGAACGAACATTCTTTAAAACACTATAAAGCCTGAGTCCATACCAATAGAAGAGCAACTTTCCCTCTTCCGTTCGCCCCACCCCCTCCCACCCCCCCTGTCGTTGACAACATGCTGCTGGTGGTGTGTCATTTCCACCAAAAGCCCACTTGATGGGCAAATGAAAATTGCAGCCTTGTAGTGCGAGCACCCTGATGTGAGAAAACCAAGATTTACTACACTTTGCAAATAAAATGCTACGTTATTATATAAACTTGAACGAACATTCTTTAAAACATCATAAAGCCTGAGTACATACCAATAGAAGATCAACTTGTCCTCTTCCGCTTGCTCCCCCCCCCCCCCCCCCCCACCCACCACCCATCTCCTCACGTGGACAACTTGCTACTGGTGGTGTGTCATTTCCACCAAAAGCCCACTTGATGGGCAAATAAAAATTGCAGCCTTGTATTGCGATCACCCTTCTGTGGGAAAACAACGATTTACTACACTTTGGAAATAAAATGCTACATTCTTATATGAACATGAACGAACATTCTTTAAAACACAATAAAGCCTGAGTACATACCATTAGAAGAACAACTTGCCCTCTTCCGTTCGCCCCACCCCCTTCCACCCCCCCTGTTGTGGACAACATGCTGCTGGTGGTGTGTCATTTCCACCAAAAGCCCACTTGATGGGGAAATGAAAATTGCAGCCTTGTATTGCGATCACCCTTCTGTGGGAAAACAAAGATTTCCTACACTTTGGAAATAAAATGCTACCTTCTTAAATGAACTTGAACTAACATTCTTTAAAACACTATAACGCGTGAGTACTTACCAATAGAAGAACAACTTGCCCTCTTCCGTTCGCCCCACCGCCTCCCACCCCCCCTGTCATGGACAACGTGCTGCTGGTGGTGTGTCATTTCCACCAAAAGCCCACTTGATGGGCAAATAAAAATTGCAGCCTTGTAGTGCGATCACTCTGATGTGAGTAAACCAAGATTTACTATACTTTGGAAATAAAATGCTACGTTATTATATGAACTTGAACGAACATTCTTTAAAACACCATAAAACCTGAGTACATACCAATAGAAGAACAACTTGTCTCCTTCTGCTTGCTCCCCCCCCCCCCATCACCTCTCGTGGACGACTTGCTGCTGGTGGTGTGTCATTTCCACCAAAAGCCCAGTTGATGGGCAAATGAAAATTGCAGCCTTCTAGTGCGATCACGCTGATGTGAGAAAACCAAGATTTACTACACTTTGCAAATAAAATGCTACGTTATTATATAAACTTGAACGAACATTCTTTAAAACACCATAAAGTCCTGAGTACATACCAATATAAGAACAAATTGTCTTCTTCCGCTTGCTCCCCCCCCCATCACCTCTCGTGGACAACTTGCTGCTGGTGGTGTGTCATTTCCACCAAAAGCCCACTTGATGGGCAAATGAAAATTGCAGCCTTCTAGTGCGATCACGCTGATGTGAGAAAACCAAGATTTACTACCCTTTGCAAATAAAATGCTACGTTATTATATAAACTTGAACGAACATTCTTTAAAACATCATAAAGCCTGAGTACATACCAATAGAAGAACAACTTGTCCTCTTCCGCTTTCTACCTCCCCCCATCACCTCTCGTGGACAACTTGCGGCTGGTGGTGTGTCATTTCCACCAAAAGCCCACTTGATGGGCAAATGAAAATTGCAGCCTTGTATTGCGATCACCTTTCTGTGGGAAAACAAAGATTTACTACAGTTTGGAAATAAAATGCTACGTTCTTATATGAACTTGAACGAACATTCTTTAACACACTATAAAGCCTGAGTACATACCAATAGAAGAACAACTTGCCCTCTTTCGTTCGCACCACCCCCTCCCTCCCCCCCTGTCGTGGACAACATGCTGCTGTTGGTGTGTCATTTCCACCAAAAGCCCACTTGATGGGCAAATGAAAATTGCAGCCTTGTAGTGCGAGCACCCTGATGTGAGAAAACCAAGATTTACTACACTTTGCAAATAAAATGCTACGTTATTATAAAAACTTGAACGAACATTCTTTAAAACATCATAAAGCCTGAGTACATACCAATAGAAGATCAACTTGTCCTCTTCCGCTTGCTCCCCCCCCCCCCCCCCCCCCCCACCCGCCACTCATCTCCTCACGTGGACAACTTGCTACTGGTGGTGTGTCATTTCCACCAAAAGCCCACTTGATGGGCAAATAAAAATTGCAGCCTTGTATTGCGATCACCCTTCTGTGGGAAAACAACGATTTACTACACTTTGGAAATAAAATGCTACATTCTTATATGAACATGAACGAACATTCTTTAAAACACAATAAAGCCTGAGTACATACCATTAGAAGAACAACTTGCCCTCTTCCGTTCGCCCCACCCCCTTCCACCCCCCCTGTTGTGGACAACATGCTGCTGGTGGTGTGTCATTTCCACCAAAAGCCCACTTGATGGGGAAATGAAAATTGCAGCCTTGTATTGCGATCACCCTTCTGTGGGAAAACAAAGATTTACTACACTTTGGAAATAAAATGCTACGTTCTTATATGAACTTGAACGAAAAGTCTTTAAAACACTATAAAGCCTGAGTACATACCAATAGAAGAACAACTTGCCCTCTTCCGTTCGCCCCACCCCCTCCCTCCCCCCCAGTCATGGACAACATGCTGCTGGTGGAGTGTCATTTCCACCATAAGCCCACTTGATGGGCAAATAAAAATTGCAGCCTTGTATTGCGATCACCCTTCTGTGGGAAAACAAAGATTTACTACATTTTGGAAATAAAATGCTACGTTCTTATATGAAATTGAACGAATATTCTTTAAAACACTATAAAGCCTGAGTACTTACCAATAGAAGAACAACTTGCCCTCTTCCGTTCGCCCCACCCCCTCCCACCCCCCCGGTCGTGGAAAACATGCTGCTGCTGGTGTGTCATATCCATCAAAAGCCCACTTGATGGGCAAAAAAAAATTGCAGCCTTGTAATGCGATCACCCTGATGTGAGAAAACCAATATTTACTACACTTTCCAAATAAAACGCTACGTTATTATATGAACTTGAACGAATATTCTTTAAAACATCATAAAGCCTGAGTACATACCAATAGAAGAACTACTTGTCCTCTTCCGCTTGCTCCCCCCCCCCCATCACCTCGCGTGGACAACTTTCTGCTGGTGGTGTGTCATTTCCACCAAAAGCCCACTTGATGAGCGAATGAAAATTGCAGCCTTGTATTGCGATCACCAAACACTTTGGTAGTAAAATGCTACGTTCTTATATGAACTTGAACGAACATTCTTTAAAACACTATAAAGCCTGAGTACATACCATAGAAGAACAACTTGCCCTCTTCCGTTCGCCCCACCCCCTCCCACTCCCTCTGTCGTGGACAACTTGCTGCTGGTGGAGTGTCATTTCCACCAAAAGCCCACTTGATGGGCAAATAAAAATTGCAGCCTTCTAGTGCGATCACCCTGATGTGAGAAAACCAAGATTTACTATACGTTGGAAATAAAATGATACGTTATTATATGAACTTGAATGAACATTCTTTAAAACACCATAAAGCCTGAGTACATACCAATAGAAGAGCAACTTGTCCTCTTCCGCTTGCTCCCCCCCCCCCCCCCCCCATCACCTCTCAAGGACAACTTGCTGCTGGTGGTGTGTCATTTCCACCAAAAGCCCACTTGATGGGCAAAAAAAAATTGCAGCGTTGTAATGCGATCACCCTGATGTGAGAAAACCAAGATTTACTACACTTTGCAAATAAAATGCTACGTTATTATATGAACTTGAACGAATATTCTTTAAAACATCATAAAGCCTGAGTACATACCAATAGAAGAACAACTTGTCCTCTTCCGCTTGCTCCCACCCCATCACCTCTCGTGGACAACTTTCTGCTGGTGGTGTGTCATTTCCACCAAAAGCCCACTTGATGGGCGAATGAAAATTGCAGCCTTGTATTGCGATCACCCTTCTGTGGGAAAACAAAGATTTACTACACTTTGGAAATAAAATGCTACTTTCTTATATGAACTTGAACGGACATTCTTTACAACACTCTAAAGCCTGAGTACATACCAATAGAAGAACAACTTGCCCTCTTCCGTTCGCCCCACCCACTCCCACCACCCCTGTCGTGGACAACATGCTGCTGGTGGTGTGTCATTTCCACCAAAATCCCACTTGATGGGCAAATAAAAATTGCAGCCTTGTATTGCGATCACCCTTCTGTGGGAAAACAAAGATTTACTACACTTTGGAAATAAAATGCTACGTTCTTATATGAACTTGAACGAACTTTCTTTAAAACACAATAAAGCCTGAGTACATACTAATAGAAGGACAACTTGCTCTCTTCCGTTCGCCCCACCCCCTCCCACCCCCCCTGTCGTGGACAATATGCTGCTGAAGGTGTGTCATTTCCACCAAAAGCCCACTTGATGGGCAAATGAAAATTGCAGCCTTGTTTTGCGATCACCCTTTTGTGGGAAAACTAAAATTTACTACACTTTGGAAATAAAATGCTAAGTTCTTTTATGGACTTGAACGAACATTCTTTAAAACACTATAAAACCTGAGTACATACAATTAGAAGGACAACTTGCCCTCTTCCGTTCGCCCCACCCCCTCCCACCCCCCCTGTCGTGGACAATATGCTGCTGGAGGTGTGTCATTTCCACCAAAATCCCACTTGATGGGCAAATGAAAATTGCAGCGTTGTATTGCGATCACCCTTCTGTGGGAAAACAAAGATTTACTACACTTTGGAAATAAAATGCTACGTTCTTATATGAACTTGAACGAACATTCTTTAAAACACTATAAAGCCTGAGTACATACCAATAGAAGAACAACTTGCCCTCTTCCGTTCGCCCCACCCCCACCTACCCCCCCTGTCGTGGACAACATGCTGCTGGTGGTGTGTAATTTTCACCAAAAGCCCACTTGATGGGCAAATGAAAATTGCAGTCTTGTATTGCGATCACCCTTCTGTGGGAAAACAAAGATTTATTACACTTTGGAAAAACAATGCTACGTTCATTTATGAACTTGAACGGAC
Organism: Schistocerca serialis cubense; assembly: GCF_023864345.2. Taxonomy (NCBI): domain Eukaryota; kingdom Metazoa; phylum Arthropoda; class Insecta; order Orthoptera; family Acrididae; genus Schistocerca; species Schistocerca serialis. The sequence continues at coordinate 2,144,398 of NW_026047617.1, forward strand.
ATTCTTTAAAACACTATAAAACCTGAGTACATACCAATAGAGGAACAACTTGCCCTCTTCCGTTCGCCATACCCCCTCCCACCCCCCCTGTCGTGGACAACTACGCTGCTGGTGGTGTGTCATATCCACCAAAAGCCCACTTGATGGGCAAATAAAAATTGCAGCCTTGTCGTGCGATCACCTTGATGTGAGATAACCAAGATTTACTACACTTTGGAAATAAAATGCTATGCTCTTATATGAACTTGAAGGAACATTCTTTAAAACACTATAAAGCCAGAGTACATACAAATAGAAGAACAACATGTCCTCTTCCGCTTGCTCCCCCCCCCATCATCTCTCGTCGACAACATGCTGCTGGTGGTGTGTCATTTACACCAAAAGCCCACTTGATGGGCAAATGAAAATTGCTGCCTTGTATTGCGATCACACTTCTGTGGGAAAACAAAGATTTACTACACTTTGGAAATAAAATGCAACGTTCTTATATGAAGTTGAACGAACATTCTTTAAAACACTATAAAGCCTGAGTACATACCAATAGAAGAACAACTTGCCCTCTTCCGTTCGCCCCCCCCCCTCCAACCCCCCCTGGCGTGGACAAATGCTGCTGGTGGTGTGTCATATCCACCAAAAGCCCACTTGATGGGCAAATGAAAATTGCAGCCTTGTAGTGCGATCACCCTGATATGAGAAAACCAAGATTTTCCACACTTTGGAAATAAAATGCTACTTTATTATATGAGCTTGAACGAACCTTCTTTAAAACACTATAAAGCCTGAGTACATACCAACAGAAGAACAACTTGCCCTCTTCCGTTCGCCCCACCCAATCCCACCCGCTCTGTCGTGGACAACATGCTGCTGGTGGTATGTCATACCAACCAAAAGCCCACTTTATAGGCAAATGAAAATTGCAGCCTTGTATTGCGATCACCCTTCTGTGAGAAAACAAAGATTTACTACCCTTTGGAAATAAAATGCTATGTTCTTATATGAACTTGAACGAACATTCTTTAAAACACTATAAAGCCTGAGTACATACCAATAGAAGAACAACTTGCCCTCTTCCGTTCGCCCCACCTCCTCCCACACCCCGGTCGTGTACAACATGCTGCTGGTGGGGTGTCATATCCACCAAAAGCCCACTTGATGGGCAAATAAAAATTGCAGCCTTGTATTACGATCACCCTTCTGTGAGAAAACCAAGATTTACTACACTTCGGAAATAAAATGATACGTCCTTATATGAACTTGAATGAACATTCTTTAAATCACTATAAAGCCTGAGTACATACCAATAGAAGAACAACTTGCCCTCTTCCGTTCGCCCCACCCCCTCCAACCCCCCCTGTCGTGGGCAACATGCTGCTGGTGGTATGTCATATCCACCAAAAGCCCACATGATGGGCAAATGAAAATTACAGCCTTGTATTGCGATCACCCTTCTGTGGGAATACAAAGATTTACTGTTGTTGTTGTTGTGGTCCTCAGTCCTGAGACTGGTTTGATGCAGCTCTCCATGCTACTCTATCCTGTGCAAGCTTTTTCATCTCCCAGTACCTACGGCAACCTACATCCTTCTGAATATGCTTAGTGTATTCATCTCTTGGTCTCCCTCTACGATTTTTACCCTCCACGCTGCCCTCCAATACTAAATTGGTGATCCCTTGATGCCTCAGAACATGTCCTACCAACCGATCCCTTCTTCTGGTCAAGTTGTGCCGCAAACTTCTCTTCTCCCCAATCCTATTCAATACTTCCTCATTAGTTATGTGATCTACCCATCTAATCTTCAGCATTCTTCTGTAGCACCACATTTCGAAAGCTTCTATTCTCTTCTTGTCCAAACTATTTATCGTCCATGTTTCACTTCCATACATGGCTACACTCCATACGAATACTTTCAGAAATGACTTCCTGACACTTAAATCTATACTGGATGTTAACAAATTTCTCTTCTTCAGAAACGCTTTCCTTGCCACTGCCAGCCTACATTTTATATCCTCTCTACTTCGACCATCATCAGTTATTTTGCTCCCCAAATAGCAAAACTCCTTTACTACTTTAAGTGCCTCATTTCCTAATCTAATTCCCTCAGCATCACCCGACTTAATTAGACTACATTCCATTATCCTTGTTTTGCTTTTGTTGATGTTCATCTTATATCCTCCTTTCAAGACATTGTCCATTCCATTCAACTGCCCTTCCAAGTCCTTTGCTGTCTCTGACAGAATTACAATGTCATCGGCGAACCTCAAAGTTTTTATTTCTTCTCCATGAATTTTAATACCTACTCCGAATTTTTCTTTTGTTTCCTTTACTGCTTGCTCAATATACAGATTGAACAACATCGGGGAGAGGCTACAACCCTGTCTTACTCCCTTCCCAACCACTGCTTCCCTTTCATGTCCCTCGACTCTTATAACTGCCATCTGGTTTCTGTACAAATTGTAAATAGCCTTTCGCTCCCTGTATTTTACCCCTGCCACCTTTAGAATTTGAAAGAGAGAATTCCAGTCAACATTGTCAAAAGCTTTCTCTAAGTCTACAAATGCTAGAAACGTAGGTTTGCCTTTCCTTAATCTTTCTCCTAAGATAAGTCGTAAGGTCAGTATTGCCTCACGTGTTCCAGTGTTTCTACGGAATCCAAACTGATCTTCCCCGAGGTTGGCTTCTACTAGTTTTTCCATTCGTCTGTAAAGAATTCGTGTTAGTATTTTGCAGCTGTGACTTATTAAGCTGATAGTTCGGTAATTTTCACATCTGTCAACACCTGCTTTCTTTGGGATTGGAATTATTATATTCTTCTTGAAGTCTGAGGGTATTTCGCCTGTTTCATACATCTTGCTCACCAGATGGTAGAGTTTTGTCAGGACTGGCTCTCCCACGGCCGTCAGTAGTTCCAATGGAATATTGTCTACTCCGGGGGCCTTGTTTCGACTCAGGTCTTTCAGTGCTCTGTCAAACTCTTCACGCAGTATCATATCTCCCATTTCATCTTCATCTACATCCTCTTCCATTTCCATAATATTGTCCTCAAGTACATCGCCCTTGTATAGACCCTCTATATACTCCTTCCGCCTTTCTGCTTTCCCTTCTTTGCTTAGAACTGGGTTTCCACCTGAGCTCTTGATATTCATACAAGTCATTCTCTTATCTCCAAAGGTCTCTTTAATTTTCCTGTAGGCGGTATCTATCTTACCCCTAGTGAGATAGGCCTCTACATCCTTACATTTGTCCTCTAGCCATCCCTGCTTAGCCATTTTGCACTTCCTGTCGATCTCATTTTTGAGACGTTTGTATTCCTTTTTGCCTGTTTCACTTACTGCATTTTTATATTTTCTCCTTTCATCAATTAAATTCAATATTTCTTCTGTTACCCAAGGATTTCTACTAGCCCTCGTCTTCTTACCTACTTGATCCTCTGCTGCCTTCACTACTTCATCCCTCAAAGCTACCCATTCTTCTTCTACTGTATTTATTTCCCCCATTCCTGTCAATTGCTCCCTTATGCTCTCCCTGAATCTCTGTACAACCTCTGGTTCTTTTAGTTTATCCAGGTCCCATCTCCTTAAATTCCCACCTTTTTGCAGTTTCTTCAGTTTTAATCTACAGGTCATAACCAATAGATTGTGGTCAGAGTTCACATCTGCCCCTGGAAATGTCTTACAATTTAAAACCTGGTTCCTAAATCTCTGTCTTACCATTATATAATCTATCTGATACCTTTTAGTATCTCCAGGGTTCTTCCATGTATACAACCTTCTTTCATGATTCTTAAACCAAGTGTTAGTTATGATTATGTTGTGCTCTGTGCAAAATTCGACCAGGCGGCTTCCTCTTTCATTTCGGTCCCCCAATCCATATTCACCTACTATGTTTCCTTCTCTCCCTTTTCCTACACTCGAATTCCAGTCACCCATGACTATTAAATTTTCGTCTCCCTTCACAATCTGAATAATTTCTTTTATTTCATCATACATTTCTTCAATTTCTTCGTCATCTGCAGAGCTAGTTGGCATATAAACTTGTACTACTGTAGTAGGCGTGGGCTTCGTATCTATCTTGGCCACAATAATGCGTTCACTATGCTGTTTGTAGTAGCTTACCCGCATTCCTATTGTCCTATTCATTATTAATCCTACTCCTGCATTACCCCTATTTGATTTTGTGTTTATAACCCTGTGGTCACCTGACCAGAAGTCTTGTTCCTCCTGCCACCGAACTTCACTAATTCCCACTATATCTAACTTCAACCTATCCATTCCCTTTTTAAATTTTCTAACCTACCTGCCCGATTAAGGGATCTGACATTCCACGCTCCGATCCGTAGAACGCCAGTTTTCTTTCTCCTGATAACGACATCCTCTTGAGTAGTCCCCGCCCGGAGATCCGAATGGGGGACTATTTTACCTCCGGAATATTTTACCCAAGAGGACGCCATCATCATGTAATCATACAGTAAAGCTGCATGCCCTCGGGAAAAATTACGGCTGTAGTTTCCCCTTGCTTTCAGCCGTTCGCAGTACCAGCACAGCAAGGCCGTTTTGGTTATTGTTACAAGGCCAGATCAGTCAATCATCCAGACTGTTGCCCTTGCAACTACTGAAAAGGCTGCTGCCCCTCTTCAGGAACCACACGTTTGTCTGGCCTCTCAACAGATACCCCTCCGTTGTGGTTGCACCTACGGTACGGCTATCTGTATCGCTGAGGCACGCAAGCCTCCCCACCAACGGCAAGGTCCATGGTTCATGGGGGGCAGGAAAGATTTACTACACTTTGGAAATATAATGCTACGCTCTTATATGAACTTGAAGAAACATTCTTTGAAACACTATAAAGCCTGAGTACATATCAATAGAAGAACAACTTGCCCTCTTCCGTTCGCCCCACCCCCTCCCACCCCCCCCTGTCGTGGACATCATGCTGCTGGTGGTGTGTCATATCCACCAAAAGCCCACTTGATGGGCAAATTAAAATTGCAGCCTTGTTGTGCCATCACCCTGATGTGAGAAAACCAAGATTTACTACACTTTGGACATAAAATGCTACGTTATTATATGAACTTGAACGAACATTCTTTAAAACACTATAAAGCCTTAGTACATACCAATAGAAGAACAACTTGCCCGCTTCCGTTCGCCCCACCCCCTCCCACCCCCCCTGTCGTGGACAACATGATGCTGGTGGTGTGTCATTTCCACCAAAAGCCCACTAAGTGGGCAAATGAAAATTTCAGTCTTGTATTGCAATCACCCTTCTGTGGGATAACCCAGATTTATTTCACTTTGGAAATAAAATGCTACGTTCTTATATGAACTTGAAGAAACATTCTTTAAAACACTCAAAAGCCTGAGACATACCAATAGAAGAACAACTTGCCCACTTCTGTTCGCCACACCCTCTCCCACCCCCCTGTCGTGGACAACATGCTGCTGGTGGTGTGTCATTTCTACAAAAGCCCACTTGATGGGCAAATGAAAATTGCATCCTTGTATTGCGATCACCCTTCTGTGGGAAAACAAAGATTTACTACACTTTGGAAATAAAATGCTACGTTCATATATGAACTTGAACGAACATTCTTTAAAACACTATAGAGCCTGAGTACATACCAATAGAAGAACAACTTTCCCTCTTCCGTTCGCCCCACCCCCTCCCACCCCCCTTGTCGTGGACAACATGCTGCTGGTGTTGTGTCATTTCCACCAAAAGCCCACTTCATGGGCAAATGAAAATTGCAGCCTTGTATTGCGATCACCCTTCTGTGGGAAAACAAAGATTTACTACACTTTCGAAGTAAAATGCTACGTTCTTATATGAACTTGTACAAACATTCTTTAAAACACTATAAAGCCTGAGTACATACCAATAGAAGAACAACTTGCCCTCTTCCGATCGCCCCAGCCCCTTCCATCCCCCCTGTCGTGGACAACATGCTGCTGGTGTTGTGTCATTTCCACCAAAAGCCCACTTGATGGGCAAATAAAAATTGCAGCTTTGTAGTGCGATCACCCTGATGTCAGAAAACAAAGATTTACCACACTATGGAAAGAAAATGCTACGTTATTATATGAACTAGAACTAACATTCTTTATAACACCATAAAGCCTGAGTACATACCAATAGAAGAACAACTGGTCCTCTTCCGCTTGCTCCCCCCCCCCCCCCCCCTCATCTCTCGTGGACAACATGCTGCTGGTGGTGTGTCATTTCCACCAAAAGCCCACTTGATGGGCAAATAAAAATTGCAGCCTTGTATTGCGATCACCCTTCTGTGGGAAAACAAAGATTTACTACACTTTGGAAATAAAATGCTACGTTCGTATATGAACTTGAACGAACATTCTTTAAAACAATATAAAGCCTGAGTATATACCATAGAAGAACAACTTGCCCTCTTCCGTTCGCCCCACCCCCTCCCACTCCCCCTGTCGTGGACAACTTGCTGCTGGTGGAGTGTCATTTCCACCAAAAGCCCACTTGATGGGCAAATGAAAATTGCAGCCTTGTATTGCGATCACCCTTCTGTGGGAAAACAATGATTTACTACACTT